>NC_052353.1:35365303-35665303 GCF_009727055.1 Benincasa hispida
TGGAATTCTTGTGTATAATGTTGAGAAAAAACCTAGTATCTCTTCCTCTATATCATCATAAGTTGATAAAGGTGCACCCAAAACTAATTGAAGTTCAGAGAGCAAGACTTGCCATTTCTTTGTTGCCAAATAACGATGAAAGAAACCAGAATTGGCATCCCTTCTTTTAGCCACTAAAGCTTGCATTTTTTAATTTAGTTACGCTCTTCAATGAGGTAAAAGATTCATCAATTCACCTTTGGCAAAGTAACAGCTTGTAATTCTTTAGAAGAAAGAACATCTGAAATGCTTCAATTTCAACTAAGAGATTCTGCTCCACTTACTTGCTGAGATTCTTGGTTGTGATGCTAATTCTTAAGCACTGACTTGAGGTTTCAAAGCTTAGAGTGGAAAGTAAAACTAGTCCAACCACTAAAGGAATCTCCAATAAAGTTTTTCAAATAATCTCACAGCATTCTTTGTTAGATAACCAAGAATTGTAAAAACAAAAAAGAAGATGGTCCCCATGTGAAATTTCCAGTTTCTAACACAATTGAAAAGTGATCTGAGAAGATTTGAATTAGTCTACGAACCTCGGAGTTGACAAACATTAAATAGTCCTTTGAAATAAAGAATTTCTTTCAAAGCTCCTTTCTTTTCATCAATGAAAAGTTATATTTCCTTTTCAAAAAAAATTAATTGAAAAGTGATCAGAGAAGATTCGATTTAGTCTACGAACCTTGGAGTTCACAAACATTAAAGCCCAATCCTTTGAAATGAAAATTTGATCCAGCAAGGAGTGAAGAATGCAATCCCCTGATCTTGACCAAGTAAAATCACAATCGGACAGGGAAAGCTCTACAAGACTTACATCGTCAATTAAGCCTTTTTTTATTTGATAGAAACAAATGTTTTCATTGACGTATAAGCCTCTTTTTTGGAACAATAGAATCCAAGGAAGGTTGGTTAGACAAATCACACCATAAAAGAACAGAATCAACCTTAAAAACCAGTGACTTTTCACAAACGATTGGTCGTAATAAAAGCTGAGATTGATGCATTGCACTTGTCATTAGTGAGTCTTTGGACATTGAAGATGAAATAATGGGAGTTATCGTTTCCACACTTTTTCACTCCAACAGGAGACTCGTGCACTGCTTGTATCATTAATTCCTTTGTGGTAGCAGCAGAAGGAGGATTATTAATGTTCATGGGACCAACTACCTTTTCATTAATGATTCTCTCACCAAAACCACGTTTTGGACAAATAACCTCCGCACGAAATTTGTCATAATTACTACTCTTCATGCAACAGGGGAACGCTCAGACTGCCCAAATAAACCCACGGCAATCTTCAAACTGCATTCTAAAATTTCAGGCGCCAAGATATTCTCCTCAACCAGAGACTTTCCATCTAACATTACCGAACAAATTTGAAAAGCATCAAGAGAACTTGAAAAGTCCATCGCAAATAACATGCCATGACTTGAGGACTTCACACTCAAGGCTTCCACTGGAACGATCTCTCCAAATTTAAGAGAATTCACCGAGAAAGAAATCTTTTAAGAATTTGTGAAGAAATACAAATGAAACCCCTTAATTGCCTACCAGTGGCTTCAAAGATTGATCTCTTCCAATATGGAAAAGGTAAGTTCTTGATGCAAATTCAACCCCCGTAACTTCTGATAAACTCTTGTATGAGAATGAAGCCAACTGGACCAATTTTCTACATTCAAATGCAAATTCTCGTCTAACTTCCAGTTCCATTTTCCATCAAAAGTGAGATATCCAAGGTCTTTATTCAATTTAATCAAAGTCTTGTCCTCCATGAATGGATTGATCGACGATTGAGATTGAAAATAACCTTCAAGTACTGCCTTAATCATCTTCCAAGAATAATGCGCTAATAGTCTGGTAACCAAATCAAGCTTCAAATTCACTACTTCCTTCTCTTTTCGAACCCAAACAAGAATGATCTTGGACTGAATACTATCAAAAGCCAAGAGGGAATCTCTGATCATCTTCCAAAAAACTAACCATCCTTTCTTATCTATACCAGTAAGGACATGAAGATTTTTCCTTCCACCAATAGCAGGCCAAACCGCACACTCAAAAAACCAACCGACCAAAGAACAAACTTAGCTAAACGAACAAGTTTTTTTCGTATCTGTTTTTTCTTCCTTTTGCAAAATATATGTGTGCATATTTCACAATATGTCAACATATGCACATATATATTTATTTTTGTAGAAAAAAAAATAATGTGTCATCGACGTTTCGTGTCCTACTTTTTTTTAAATTGACATGTCACTGTGTCGGTGCCGTGTTGCATTTGTATCGCATGTCCATGTCTGATTCTTAGCCAATGTCAATCGAAGAGGGAGGCTAATCGGAAAGGGGTGAGGAAGGACAGGAGAGGAGAAAGGAGAAAGCATTATCTTTTGGCTTTTGTCATGACAAAACTGTTCTACTAGTTCCCTCAAGCCGCTTGTAACTAACCAAAAGAAAAGAAGTTGGTCGTGTTTCACAGGGATCAAATGCATGCCACAGTCCATCTTGGGAGTCTTCGAAGCCAACTGGACTGCCAATACCTTATTGTCCATATTACGAATTTTAATATAAACATAATCGTTTGGTATAGGTATGTTCAATTTTTTTTCTTTCCAAAACCCAAAACCAATTGAATTTATACCAGAAAGGCCAAACGAACCGGTTTCAACCCAAACCAATAGTGGTTTAAGTCGGTTTGAGCAAATCTTTTACTTTTCCCTTGCACCCCTAGCTTCCCCATCAGACAAAGAGAAATGAAACTTAAACGAATAGGAAACCAAGCTCCTTGAGCATACCAAAAGTCAATATGAAACGATATTTAAAGGAAGATGGATGATAGAGACAGGGAAGTGTAGAGCAAATGGTGTATCCCCCCCCCACCCACAAACTTATCTTCCCAAAAGTACGTTTTCTTTCCCTCCTCCACCACACAATGAACCATGAGGGTGTTTACTATCATCAAATAGAATCAAATACAAGGGATTAGCCCTATATTTATAGATAATTTAAGCTAACTAATCAACTAAACTGACTCAACCAAATAAAACAAAATTACAAAGTAATCCTCACATAATATGTGCTACATCATTTATCCTCTTATGACTTTGTAATTTCTTTTACTTCTTCACTTTACAGTAAGTTTCTATACTATGACAAACGAAACTTAACATAACATTAATCATCTACCTATTATATTTTTCATAACTGACCATTGCACACAACTACATGTCTCACCCTTTTCAATAACACGGAGGAAAGCTCGAGTGGCTTTATTCTATCAAGTAAAGAAAGGTAATATTTATTCTATCAAACATAAAGAAATTAACAAAACATTAAACAATCTACCTACTATGTTTTCTATAACTGACCATTGCACACGCCAACGTGTCTCACGCTTTTCAATAACACGAAGGCAAGCACGCAATGCCTCCACAGCCCGCTCCCGAACAGCTAGTTGTGGATCCCGCAAAGCAACCCAAATGGCATCCACAAATTCTGGTACATGAACATTGAAAACTGTTGAAGCATTTTCGGCCATTTCCTACAATAATTTACAATGAGAAAATAATAATGTCGATTAGTTCACGTGATCAAAATCCTTATATAATTTTCCACAAGTTCATATCAAAAATAAACTCCACTTCATTTTTCTCATTTAAACATCAAAACTCCATTTAAACAGAAAATAATCTTTAAGAATTTAACAATTCCTACCAAGGATATAACATACACTTCATTTGGGTTCATAAATAGATCCAAGTAGAAGGTTAATAATCAAATTTTATTTACTACAATTAAAACGATGAATTACCTTCAGGATTAAGACAGCAGCAAAGCGACGATACTCGATCCTTTCCCCACGCAACCATTCCAAAGCAATTTTTACCTGAGAATGGAAGACAATATAGCACTTGCTTGTACAAACTAATCATATTAGATAAGAAAAGTTTAGCACAGACCTGGCGTTCAACTTCATCTGCTGTCATTGCTCCACCCGCTCTAGCTAGATGACCCAAAACTCGGCTAGCGAGGACCAAAATTTCAGGATCACGCTTCAATTCAAATACATTCCTAATATAATTAGAAAATTTTGAAACTTTCGAAGCATTTTCACCCAGAGCCACATCAATCAACTCATCAATAGCCCTTAAAGCTCCCAAATTTTCAGCTACATCATTACTTTCTAAAAGAGTAGAAATACGATCATATAATTGATCCATGAACCGGGAAAATGTTTCCCCGTTAAGATCACGAGCTGCTTCTTCAATGTGTTTCTTTAATGCTGATGGAGCCCCCTCCTATAAACAAATGATGGTTAAGAAAAGAATTCAACAGAACATAAGAAGCAAACTAGTAAATTATCCATCATTCATTATACCAGAAAAACAATTAATAGTTGAAAGCATGAAAAGATTCACAAAATTTTCAAAGACCTTAAAGGCAAATCCATTATATGCTATCGAACAAATAAATGGTAAAAGCAAATAAACTATTACGCCGGTGAACTAAATTATAATGCCCATTGTACCAACAGTAGGAAACTTTTACTACTGACGCCGCTAGCCCAAATCAATGAAACCTAAACTACATGTTCCACTGATCTCCAACTACCTTAAGCTAAAATTTATCAGAACTTCCTCCACCGAATTTAGCAAAGCACAAAACAGGGCTCGATAGCAACAAACGCAACTTACGAAAACAAAACCAAATCACTTATTGTCGAGTATATCAAGAATTGGGCATTTTCAGCTCTCTTGTAAGGTTTCGACGAGTCTGAAAACAAAACAGCAAACAAAGAAGAAAGAACTCGAAGCGTACCTTGGGATGACCGCGAATGCAGAGGTCGGAGAGGATACGGTTGAGAGAGTCGAAGTTGCCTCCGCTAGTGGCAGCGGAGGAGGAGCGGAGCGACTGGCCTGAAGTTGCCATCAGGCCACAAAACCCTAAACCCCAGAAGAAGCTTTCTTGAACTAAAACGTTTTCTAGCTCATTCCTTGGCTTTTTTGAGCCCTAAATCTTCAGAATCATTGAAAACAGCATAATATCATAGTGAGAGCTCTCCTGTTGAGCGTGATAACGAAGGCTCTGTTAATTTGTCCGCTCGCATGCCAGCCGCGTCCTGGTCTAAGCGCTCTGGAAACCTTGGATCATTTGTTTGCTTCTTTTTCCCTTTTTTTTTTTATTTCTTTTTGGAAATTGCAAAACACATCCTCGAATTGTAGAGTTTTACAATCAAGACCTCGAATTTTCGATTTGATCCATCACCCGCAAAAGATGGGAATTTTTAACAGATGCCCAAATGAAAAAATGTTACTTTTTAGAAAATTAAGTGGAATTGTAACATCTAGGTTGCGCCTCAGACTTATAATGATAAGTGATGTGGAGTCTTTGTGTCGTCGTTTTATTCTCGAAAAGAGTTGATCAATTTTATTCTCGAAAAGAGTCGATCAAAAGAATTTTATATTGTACTGAACTCAACTGATATTACGAAGACATAGCAACAGTGGTAAGCACATATCGATCTGTAAGAAAGTGTTAAATTTATATCATTAAGTTAATTCTATAGTTATAGCAGTAAATGGGAGGAGGATTTGGTGTGGATAGGAATAAATTGTGTAAAATAAAAATGCATAAAGTAAGATAAAGGTAAATGTAACTATAGATTAGAAGATCTAGTTAGGGGAGTAAAGGGATTTCTAAGTAATTTTGATCATTGAAATTGTTGATTAAGCATACATTCAACATATATGTTCACAACTAATTGCTTGGAAGATCAAATTAGCCTTGTGGACAAAATAATTTTGAACGAACCAAGAAAGCGCCCTAATTATTAATTAAAGTCTAAGCTCTAATTAAACTACAAGCCTCGAGTTTTATTGGGTTCTAAGCCACCATATGAAACTCAAGTCATGAGCATTAAGATTAAGGGTTCAATTGTGTGGTTAATCACCTTGGAAAGCCTAATTAATTAACCAAATTCTCCTTTGAACTAAGCTAAGACATGCATAACTAAGACCCAAGAAAAGCTATAAGCCCTAGTATACAATTCTTTATCCTTTACTATTTAGTTGATTCCAAGCATTGACGAATAACTAGGAAACATGCGAGCCTAAAATCATTTAGCCAATACATACTTTCGAGGGGAGGGGTGTTAATCTATTTAAGAACATCTAGATATGCACAAGATTCAAAAGAAACATAGATCAAATGTCATTAACTTAATCAAAAAAATCTCACAAGATTACAAAGGGTTTACTTCCACAATTTAGATACAACTTACATCATGAATCCATAAACAAATCGAGAAGGAAGTTTCAATAAATTGTTACAACCCAAAAGAAAATAAAGAACCTAAGTAAAAGATGAAAAAGAAGAGAAAAATTGTTGCATCTTTTCTTTAAAATTCATCCTCTTTTGCCCTAAAAATCGAGGGAATATTTATAAAAATCTGCCAAGCGTCGGTGTACTATTGGAGAGCACAGCTGCGCTCTAGACCTTTTTTACCGTAGCGCCAGCCTTTTGCATAGGGGTTTATGCTGCCCGATGTGTAGAGTGTCGTTGCACTATTGGAGAACGCAGTCACGCTCACGGCAAGTGGGCATTCTGCCTTTGAGTATAGCGCACGGCGCCAAGCAGGGCACCATTGTGCTCCTTCCGAGGGCAAAATGGTAATTTTGCTCCTTTTGCTGCTATTTGCTCCATTTTGATTCAAAAATGCATCTAAAACGTCCTAAGGGTCTCATTTGCTCGTTTATCCATCAAAACACTAAATAAAACATTAAATTCTTAAGAATTAACATGATTTAGGTGGGAATAAATCGTTCTTTTAGAGAGTTATCAATAAATAGCAAATTTATAAATATTGAGTTTGTGAAACATTTTCTTATATTTCACTAGTGGTTGGATTTTAGAGTGGTTTAAATTTGTCATCTTAATTATTTTAATATAGTTAAGTTTAAAATAATTTGAAAAAAAAATTGAAGAATATTTGTTTTTTTTGGATTTTAAAATATAGATTTGACTAAAATTATAATTTTATTTGATTGATTATTTTAATAATTTCATATTGATTTTTGGATAATTAGCCTTTGGACTCATTAATCGGTTTGGATCGGCGTTTGGCTTGTTGATTGATTTGGATCAATCATGGCTTGTTGATTGGTTCGAATTGACCCATGGCTTGTTGATCGACTTGGATTGGCCTCTTGCTTGTTGAATAACTTGGGTTGATCTCTAGCTTGTTGATTAGTTTGAATTAGTTTGTGGCTTATCAATCGGCTAAGATTGGCCTCTAGCTTTTTTATGAGCTTGGATCGACCTTTTTTTTTTTGTTAAATTTAAAAATAGTATCACCCTTGTGGTTAGTAACTTGACAAAAGTTCAAATTTTTCTTATGCAAAACCCATTATGGATCAATGAAGTGTGCAGTGAGTACCATGTAGTTAACATTTTGCAATGAAGTCCATGTGTCAGTTGTAAGACAAATCCTTTGAGAATTGCTAGCTAAAAATGCTTTCAACTTCTTTTTTTCCTCAAGATAAAGTTGATAGATAGATGTCTAGCAATTGTTACTCTTGAAGAAGGGTCAAACTTAGGACAAGACACACTGCAAAAAATTGTCTAAAACCCTCATTCTCAATAAATTTGAATGGAAACTCATCAACAATTAATATCTTAGCACACGCTTCTCTACAAGTTTGTTGATTAAAAAATGTAGTCACAGAATTACTACCACGTTTTCCACTATTGGAAGGTTGAGGAGTCAAAATAATTTGTCCTTTTTCTTCCTCCTTATATGGATACTTCTTACACTAGTTTTTTAAATGCTTCATAAGTCCCCAAGAAGTAGTATCACAACAATGCTATTTACCACAATAATTACATGTGCACCTAGTACTATTCTCTTCCAACTTTGTGAATCGATCTCATATAGTAGAGATTGTCTTCTTAATGGTTCTAGTTCTCTTCTTATTAGGTAGTGGAGTAAACCACACAATTCCAGTTGCGTTAGCAATGGAGGGAGTAGGGGCAGGACTAAGACTAAGGCTAGGACTAGGGCTAATGCGAGGGCTATAACTAGTTTGACTATGTTGTCTGCTACTACTTTCTATGATCTATAAATGTAGAAAAGCTAGAGTCAAAACAAAATAACCACTCACATGAAAAAGATTCAACTAATTCAAAATAAATACTAGAACTGAATTCAAATTTCTTCAATTTTAAATATATATTTGAAAGTAAACCATTAAAAATTCACATGATTTGAAGCATTTTACACACACTTGAGAAAGTTCATATAGATACGATCAATAAGAATCTTTCATTCACAATTCTAAGACTTTTAACACATATTATGTAAAACCCGAACCTTAGTTACCTTAAGCAAGCAAGTGTAAGTTATGTGATGTCTTCCAATGAGTTGTAATGAGATTATCTTTTGGTTAGGAGTGATGGAGAAAGAAAGTAAACTAAAGAGCAAGAGAACTCTCGGATGGCTATATAGGAAAGAATGGTTAAATTTTGGCTAAGTATGGAAAATCAAAAGGAGACCATGCTATCCTATGAGATTTAATGCTGAATTGTATTGTGATGGAGTGGGAAGAAAATGGCTTAATCAAATCTCAACCGTTAATCTTCATTAGTGGACTAAGTGGCCCAAGGAGATTTCATGCAAGAAGTTTGGCGGTCGCATAGGAAGAAAGGCCAAATTCATTTAAATGGTTTGGATAGATTACTCGGGCTATTTGTGTAATTCTAGTGGCATTCAAAAGCTCCGTGTGTCTATTTTCTGTGATTGTGCTACTGGAAGGAAAAATCATCGGAATAATCCGAAGGAACAAAATAAAGACGAAGGGTTTGTTTCTCGGGTGAATCTAGGCCATCAGTGAAGAATTGAAGCTCCAAGACGAATCAAGAAGATTTTTGAGCTAAACTTTTGAGGTAATATTGTTAACTCAGTTATAAATAACTTTGTAGAATGAAACTTTTTAAGATGGGGCCTGAAAATCGAGTTATATATTTTTGGAATTTGAACTAGAAATTGTTGAACAAGCAGGCAGCTGCTTGAATTGGGGCCAATGATGAAGCTTTGAATCTCTAGATAAAAGGACGAGGAATTTCGAGCTGAAATTTCGGTAATGTTGCTAACTTGATTCTAAGAAAGTTTGTAGAAGGAATTTCCTTGAGATGAGTTCTAGAAATTTAGTTATGAATTGTTGAAATTGAATCTACAGTTTGATGATCCAAAATTTTTCTAAGTGTGGGGAGTGTGGGCGATCAAATGGTGCATTCTTTTGATACCCAATCCCTCCAAATTGGCTAAGTGTCCGACCCTCAAAATGAATGGTAGGAGGCACAATGTGATGGTTTGGCATGTGAGCTTGATTTATTGAGTAGGCCTAAAAGGAAGTCTAATGTAAACACTAAGTAGTATGTTTATACGTGTAGGTTCAACGCCCATTGGAAAAGCCTATCAAGCCTTAAGGAAGCAAACTTGAAGGACCTGTGAGTGACTATAAATGATTTATAAATATTTTTAATAATCCATGCTTTATTGACAATTACTTTTATGTTGGTTATTTTACAAGAAGTTCCAAGCAACGCATTTCCCTAAAGTTTATAAACGCATGCTAGTTACAAAGTTTATGAAATATGCTTTGGTACAATAGTTGAACCACGGTAGTTTTCAAAAGAAGATTCTATGACATGTTTAAGTTACAAGTATTTGTATTATGTTTTAAAGCATATATGCTCTTAATGTTGTTGACCATGCGTTAGCAAATGATATTCTTATGAAAACTATGTTTTATGAGATTAAGCTTTTAGTAAGCTTGTTTTATGAAAATGTTTTCCTATCAAGTATTTCAGCTCAATACTGAAGTACAAGGAGAAGGTATCTGAGTTGTATTACCCGGTTTCAGTTATGTTATGATTCTGGTACTGAAGTACTTAGAGAAGGTATCAGAATAATTCACTCAGTTCAGTGATAAGCAGTGGTGCCCTTCTTCAGTTATGATCCTGGAAATCAGGATCTAGTTTGCTCTACGTGCACGTATGACAGTTAATCAGCTCAGTAGGATTGAACCATGAAGGTTCTTTCCTAGCATTGGTTGAAAGGTGCTGAACAAAAAGGTTCTCACCCTAGCCCAGGCTTATGTTTGAGAGATCGAACAAAAGGGTTCTCTCTTAAACATGATATCCGACAATGAGATTAAACCACGAGGGTTCTTTCCTAGCATTGGCTAAAAGGTGTTGAACAAAAGGGTTCTCACCCCAGCCCAGGCTTATGTTTGAGAAATTGAACAAAAGGGTTCTCTCTTGAACATGATATCCGACGTTGAGATTGAACCACGAGGGTTCTCTCTCATCCGAGAATCAGTTTAGCTATGTTTTCATATATAATGGTTTTAAAAGTTTTATGTACATGTTTGTTTGGCATGTTTTAGTTCCAGTATTCTGTTTTCTAGCTTTCAGTTTAAGCATGAGATTTATGTTTTTATTAAGTCACTCACTGGGCAAGTAGCTCATTCTTTCAAATGTTTTTCTTTTCCCAGGTAGTGGTCATCTCCCCAGAGGTTAGCTGTCATCCTACTCTGCCACTCAAGGACTCTAGTTAAAAGTTCAAAGTCTAAAGAGCAGTTTTAGGTGTTTATTTTGTAAATGTCTGTACATATGTGTTGCTCATATTAGGGACTAGTAAAGTGTGTTGGGACCCACTGAACTCTATACCTGTTAATATAATGTAGTTATGTTGTTGTTGATCCCTGGTGTTATAAGGTTAGTTTTAAAGTTTCCTTAGTTTGGTGAATGTTATATAAGTATACCAAGGATCTAAGCACGTTAAGGATGTTAGTTAGATAGTAAGTGCCACAAAAAGGTTGATAACTACTGTCGTCACATTCACTTCTAGATTAAGAAGGGTAATTTGGAAGGGGGTGTGACATATTGTATGTAACATCCAATAGCACCTTCAAAATATACCTAAAAAATTAAAAAAGTAAACTAACCTAACCTAGATAAGCACATGTTGCTACTTTAGTATGAATATAAGAGAGAAATGGAGTAAAAAGAATTCTAAATAGAAAAAATGATTGGAAAACTCCATTCTCAATGTCTTAACAACAACATAAGAGACCAATGTTTTGAAGATAGTACTGAATTTTGCTCCCTTTTAATAGTTAATATGTACATCTCATTGAGACAGACATCCACTTCATTACATTTACAATTTAAAGCAGAGAAATAGCCTTAGAATACCATAAGTTCAATAGAAAAACAAACAAAATACCATAAATGAACACAAAACACAGTTCCCCCTTTTTCAGAAATCACAATCAAATCCATAAGTTCAATAGAAAATAAACAGAACACCATAAACGAATTTACATTTTTACTAACCTCGAAATCGACCACTGGAACTGGAAGTCTGAAAAAACTTGTGGAGATCTAAAATTAAAAAAAAAAATGTAAGAAAGAAAGGAAGAAAACATGTATTTTAGATCTGAAATTAAACTTAAGTGATTTAAATTAAAAAATAAAAATGGAAAACGACGAACGGCGACAGGGAGACGAATCGCGATGAATGAAAGTTAGGCTGAGATGATGCAATAGTGAACGACAATGAACAACGATGAATATATGAGAACCCTAAAATGCAACACTCGACAAAGAGAGAGGCTGAAAACATGAAAGTTGATAGAGACTAAGAAGTGAGACATGTTTGGGCTTGATGGCTAGAGTTCGAAAACTAACAACCTTAAAATGGAAAATAGTTATACATATATATTAAATAGTAATATTAGTAATTCAGGTTGGTTTGTAATTTAAAATGTGTATATATATATATATATATATACACACACACACACACACACACACACACACACATCTACATATATTATATTTTTTAAATTTGGGTCAACTCAAATTTTTTATAATGCCAACTCGAGACCCGACCCAACCCAAAAAAATTATAAAAAAAAACCCAACCTAACCTTATAATTCGGGTTAGGTAGTCCAGGTTATTCGGGTTGTCAGGTCATATGAACACCCCTACATCAGCTTGGATTGACCTTTGGCTTGTTGATCGATCCGGATCAACCTCTGGCCTCTAGCTTCTCCCCATTTCTCCTATTCGCTATTCTCACTTTTTCCTAATTTCATACTGTTTTCTTGTTGGTACATCTATGAACGACAACAAAGAACAAACAAGGACACACCCTCACATCGCAAATCTCCTTTGACCGCATGTTGTGAAAAAATAACACATTTCCTTTTATTCTAAGTTTAAAGTTGCAGTTGTTGTCGTGGTTTGTCTTCTATCTTTATTATTTACCCTTTCAAACAATGTCTTCTTATTTTGAACTAAAGGGTAAAATCGATATAACAAAGTACCTAGGTCAAGGAAATGGCAACAAAATTAAATATATCAAGATTTTGTTATATACAAAATTGATAGTTTAGGTGATTTTGGATGAAATGGTAAAATTGACATAACGAAGTAACTAGGTCAAGAATATGACAATAAATGCACAAGCAACAATGCCCAAAAAATGAAATGGATCTAGGGAGAAGGGATAACTAGGCCCAAAGCCAAATTAGTTTGATCAGCCTTGACCTTAAGCCCATCATATCATACATCTCATGCATGAGCCGACCCGACATGGGCTGAGAGAGTAGAGATGTCACAGGATGACCCGGGATATGGAGGTTTCCTCGTCTTCGTCCCTTCCCTCTATTTCGATCCCTATCCCCAATATATATGAACAAATGTATTTATTATATTTTTCAGGCAGGGACAAGGATGAAGAATGTAATCTTAGTTAACGGGGAGAAAATTCTCCCTGCTTACTCCCTGCTCACTCCCTAATTTCTCGTCTAGTCAGGAACTCCCCACCTGAAGGAACTTTAAAACTAGAGAACTAGTGAGCGGAAGCGGATCGTTCCAAACTCCATTGTGAAAGAACAAGTACATTTACAGTTAAACAGAAAAAATTATGCATAAAGAGTAAATTAGCATGCTTCTAATTAAAGACAAAGGGATCGAGTATAATACCTTTGAAGAACTCTTTCTTCTAGTATTCCCTCGATCAAACTCGAACACGTCCAAACAGGAACTCGAACGCAATGATCAGAACTCGATCTCAATGAGCAACTAAAAGATCCTCGATCACCAGCAAGTTCAACTCAATCCTTGATCCTCGTCAAGTAAAACTTGATCTACAAACACCACGAATAAACAGGACACCACCACAAAAGTTACCTTGGTATTCTCAGTGTGAGAATCTAGGAGTTGTGGGCTTTGTATGACTTTGGATAGAGGAATGGAGGATGTAAACGATCGAGTATGCAATAGAAGAAGGAAGTCTATCGTATAGACTTAAGAAGCTTATAGTATAGACTTGCTACTCGAACGTGTAGCAATAGTAACTATCGTATAGAATACTCGACACTTATCGTTTACTCTCTCTAGAGTAATCTGATTACTTAATGTTTGTAGCGTGTGTTATGACAAAATGAAAACTATTTTCATCTTTATCCAATAGTTAGCCATAAACCATAAATAACCTCTCATTCAAGTCGGTTATTGAAGAAAAAATGATATTAATTATCTCATAATTAATATATTATAAATAAATACAATAACTAACTTATCATATTATATTTATATTCTATAGTTATAATATTTCATCATATGAAACACATAAACCATAGTTCTTTTTCACTTTTATGGCATTTAAGATAAATCATATTTATATTAATTCATCCAATCAAATAATGTATCAAATACATCATATCAATTATATCACATATAACTAAATCAATTTAATTATATCATATATAATCAAATTTCCTCTTGTTAATTTGAACACTTCAAACTAAACCAAAATCTGATCCTCAACTTGAACCCATTGAGCTACCAAGGGGACCTTATGGATTTATAGCTTGAAGCTCCAACCGTAGGTGAATAACTGACTAAACTCTTTAATCACGATATCCACCATCTATTAACTGTCGGGCACTCCATTAAAGACCGACAACTGCACTCTTCGCAATACAAATATATTTCTGTATCCATATAACCAATCAACAGTGCGATGACCCTTCACAAATCGCTCGTAAGTATAGTTGGGCTAATTTACTGTTTTGCCCTTGTAGTTACATCTAACTCCTTAAGTACCACTGATTCCTCTAAGGAACAATAAGTCATAGTCCTGAGTCCTCTCTTCCTAAGAGAGGGTGCGACCACTAGACTCGAAATCAGCCCTTAAGGGAGTAATTTATCTACATACTGTCTTGTGTGACTGAGTTCCCAACTCCCCAATCATACGAATCCCTAAAATGGTAAGCTTGTTGAGTTAGCAATCTGGCCACTCTCACCCATACAAATCAAAAGACCGCCATCATAGGCAGGAGTTTCCAACTCACTCAGGATTAAGGTCATGTCATCTATGGTCATCCTAGTGAAATGTAAATTTCTATTATCAACGACGTTATATAAAGAGACTAATAATTTTGTGCTTCAGTCTTATATAAAACTCTTTGTATAGGATATCCCCGCTCGCATGTCTCCACATGAATGATCAGGATCAGATCATTTGTAGCACTTTACAACACTTGTAACATCTACAAAGTGGGTTTTATCCATAGTGTCACCAGGATAAAATATCTCTCTTTTATCTATATACTACAGACCATTTAGGTTATCACTTAAGGTATGATCCATTTGCTTTTCTCCACATACATGTTTAAGTTATATATAATAACATCGGATCTTAGTTTATTGGATTAAGTAAATGCTTATAAAATAACATTTATTTTATTAATAACAATATGTTCATAGAGTTACAAACTATGAGACCACCAAGAGATTTAGGACACCATTCCCAACAATCTTCCATTTGTCCTAAAGCCTAGGGAGACTAATGTACAATACAAAAACAGTACACAATATAATAAACTAGGGCATACACTATATCGCAATAACATCTCCCATTTGCCCTAGACAAGATGCTGCATATCCCGTAGACCCATTCTCTCCAGATAAACCTCGAACACTTTAACCATGAGAGTCTTTGTAAACGGATCAACAATGTTGTGCTCCGACGTGATCTTCGTGACAATCACATCACCACGAGGCACAATCTCCCGGATCAAATGATATTTCCATTCTATGTGCTTGCCTCTTCGGTGACTCCGAGGTTCCTTAGAATTTGCCATAGCCCCATTGTTATCACAATAAAGTGTGATCAGTAAAGACATATTTGGAACAACGTCCAAATCAGTAAGAAACTTCCGAAGCCAAACAACCTCTTTAGCAGCTTCACAAGCAGCTACGTATTTTACTACCATGGTGGAGTCCGCGATGCATCCTTGCTTGATGCTTCACCATACTATAGACCCTCCATTTAGAGTAAACACTGACCCTGATGTCAATTTCCAAAAATCTCTATTAGTCTGAAAGTTAGAGTCTGTATATCTTGTAAGGATCAAATCCTTGTCTTCATACACGAGCATATAGTCCCTCATTCTCTGAAGATACTTGAGGATCGTTTTGACTGCAGTCCAGTGATCTAATCCTGGATTGGACTGATATCGACTGGGAATCCCTACTGCATAGCAAATGTCCGGTCTAGTATATAACATTACATACATAAGGCTGCCAACAACCGATACATAGGGAACCCGTCTCATTTTCTCAACCTCTTGAGGTGTCTTAGAACACTATTCCTTAGACAAAACAATTCCATGTCTGAAAGGTAATAAACCCCTCTTGGAATTCTACATCGAGTACTTGATCAACATCTTATCAATGTACGATGCCTGTGACAAGGTCAACCTTTTGTTCTTATGATCTCTTATGATCTAGATCCCTAGAACAAACTACGCCTCTCCCAAATCCTTCATTTGGAATTGGACGGCTCAACATTTCTTAACGTCAGTAAAAAAAACCTACATCATTCCCAATGAGTAGGATATCATCCATATACAACACAAGAAAAACTATTGAGTTGTTGATTATTTTCTTGTAAACACAAGGCTCATCAATATTCTGATCAAAGCCATAAGATTTGATCGTAGTTTCAATCTTATATTCCAAAATCTAGATGCTTGTTTCAATCCATAAATGGAGCGATTAAGCTTGTAAACTTTTTGCTCTTGATCTTGCTCAATGAATCCTTCTGTTGAGCCATGTAGATGGTCTCCTCAAGATTACCATTCAAAAAGGCAGTCTTGACATCAATTGTCATATCTCATAATCATAAAATGTGGCTATGGACAGGAGAATCCTGATAGACTTTAACATGACAACAGGTGAGAAAGTTTCTTCATAGTCCACTCCCTCGACCTGGGTATAACCCTTTGCCACAAGTCTAGCCTTAAAGGTCTGCACCTTTCCATCTACACCTCTTTTCCTCTTGTAGATTCACTTACAACCTATAAGTTTTACCTCATCAAGTTGATCTACAAGCTCCCGGACAGAATTCAATTACATAGACTCGATTTCCTAATTCATGGCCTTAATCCACTCATCTTTGTCAACATCTTCCATTGCTTACTTATAAGACAACTGATCCTCAACTCCATCATCAAATATGATGTTTTGGGGCTTCTATTAAACCCATGTAACATACATGTGGGTTCACAATCCTCCCACTATGTCGAAGCAATCTCCTAAGATGGTTGACTAGATGAACATCAACAACTCTTGTTGATCTATCAGCCTGTTCAACAACTCTTGTTGAAGTCTCAGTAGTCTCATTAGAAATCTCATTTAAAAAAGCTTACTTCGTGGCTTATGATCCTTTATGTGGTCTTTTTCCAAGAAGATAGCATTTGTCGATATAAACACTTTGTTCTCACTTGGATCATAAAAGTATCCACCTCTCGTTTCTTTAGGATAACCTACAAAATAGGCATACTTTTGAATGAGGTTCCAACTTTTTAGGGTTAGCCACAAGCACGTGGGTTGGACATCCCCAAATCCTAAAGTGGCATAAGCTACCTTTACAGCCTCTCCATAACTCAAAAGGCATTTCAGAAACACTCTTTCAGGGAATACTGTTCAAAATGTAGACAGTCTCTACTGCATATCCCCAAAATGAGTCTGGAAGATAAGAACTCATCATAGATCGAACCATGTTCAACAGGGTTCTATTTCTCCTTTCTGTCACACCAATCTACTGAGGTGTACTTGCAGTTGAGAGTTAGGACATGATTCCATGTTCTATCATATAGTTCTGGAATTCTAAGTCCATATACTCTCCACCACGATCAAATCGTAGTGTTTTTATCTTTTTACCTAACAAGTTTTCAACTTCGGTCTTATACTCCTTGAACTTTTTAAGAGCATCAGACTTATATTGCATTAGGTATAGATACCCATATCTTGAATAATCATCTATGAAAGAGATGAAATATTCAAACCCACCTTGTGCTTTTACATTCATCGTACCACAGAAGTCTGAATGTATAAGCTCCAAGGTTTCCTTGGCTCTATAACCTTTTCTAGTAAAAGGTCATTTGGTCATTTTGCCTTCAAGGAAAGATTCATATACTGGCAAAGAGTTTTGTTCTAAACCATTTAGAATTCCACATTTCACCAACTTCTTAATCCTATTGAGATTGATGTGACTTAACCTTAGATGCCAAAGATGACCATTTTCTTTAGGAGAAACCCTTGGTCTTTTTACAGTTTTTGTTGTCTTGAAAATTTCAATATTAAGCAAGGCTTTTATGACTAACAACCTTAGTACATACAAGTTTCAAAACCAATCTTCATATCATTCTTAAAAATAAACACTTTATTCTCAGAAAAGGAGAAGGAATAACTTTGTTTAATCAGACAAGAAACTGAAATTAAGTTCCTCTTGATATGAGGAATGACATAAACATTATCCAATAACAGATACTGTTTCTTGTCCAAAAATAACTTAAGCTTGCCTACAACAATAGCTGAAACGACCTCACCAGTACCGATTCTAAGAGTCAACTCTCCAGCTTCCAACTTTTTCTAGGAACTAAATCCTTGATGGGAAGAACACACGTGGTTAGTAGCCCTTTAATCAAGTATACAGGCAGAATCATCATTCTCTACCAAACACGTCTCCAAGACAAATAAATCACATTTATCGTCTTTAGATTTCTTCCTTTTTTGGAAAGTAGTGGGATCAGTATCATAACCTATCTTATAAACTCCAGTTCTCGTCGATGAACTTCATCAGAGTCAGCAACAATTGCTTTCTCTATCAGTCCCTTGACATTCAAGAAGGACTGGAGATTATATTGGGAACTGACACTACTGGTTTATTTGTCATCAATCCCATTTTACTTAAAAAGTAAGAACTTACGTTCAAACAATTCTTACAATGAGTCCATGATCTCACGTGCAATGACCATGTTCTCAACCCTTTTGGCCAATGCTTCAGGTATACTTGCCAAAATGTGAAGTCAGGCCATCGAAATAGCCTTCATCCACACCTCATATGCATTAAGAATAATCGCAATGCATCAGGAGTTGGGACTTAAGGACACTCCTGAAACATGGCAAAATCGAGGTTCTTTACCACGAAATATGTTTTAATAGACTCTTTCCAACGTATGTAATCGATCAAAGAAGAAAAGGAAACTAACGGAAAATCAAGCATTGACATGTTTCTGAAAAAACCAACATATTGATCTATGTTAGATTTTAGCAATTACTCTTTAAAATACAAATCCAATCAGGTTTAGCAAAATCTAAATGAACTCCGTAACACATCTAGTTTTACAATGACCCTTCAGTGGTTTAGGACAAAAGCCACCAAAGGGTAGTCAATTTATCCCTCCTCTGAATTGAGACACTCTCAACTAACCATTACACTAGAACAACTCTTGTTCCTATAACAGCTAGCCATCATTGATTTGGTCAAGAAGTCATTAATTTTCTTAACAATTTCCTGTAAGTGTGACCTTTAATTTTAGATCCTAGAGTTCCGTCCCAAGCAGCCAACCAAAGGGAAAAACCGAATGGAGCAAAAACTAAAGCGATCCTATCCATTTATGGAGTTCGCCTTGATATAAACCAACTACACAAACCATCCGAAGGGGGACGCTCCTAGGGCGCCACGAGGCTGTGCAAGAAGGTCTCACGATGTAAACCAATGAAAGAGACCGCAGGACATGTTGAAACACATCCTTCTCCCACTTACTATAAATACTCTCTCCGTTCACCTTGATATTGACCCATGCAAACACCATTCGAAGGGGGACGCTCCCAAGACACCATGAGGCCAAACATGAATCTCACAGTGTGAACATTAAGGAAGAAACGTGAGTGGAATTGATATATCATATATATCTTTTCCTTCCACTAAGTATTTTAACAACCTAGGGTTTAGTTTACTTAGAAAAACACGACTAATTATTTTTACTAAGTGACTGTTTAGGTTTGCCCAAAAGTAACATTTAATTTGGAAAGTCAAACAACTTTTGATCATCATTCATTAAACACTTTAACGAACTTTAATCAACTGTTGCATGCTTGTAACAAATCTATCTAATTCACCTTTCCAAGTAGGTTCCCAGGTAGGGTATTCTGTTTCCATCAGCTTAAATACCCCAGCCTAGCCAGAACCCGTCTTAGACAAAAGGTCCCTTATAGATAGATTTATTATAATTTTAGTCTTTTATTCAAATCAATTTAATCCTATTAAACCAATTTAAAAGATTAAACTTCGGTATCTAATCTCATTAGAACCATGATCTTAGGTCTATCTCAATCAAATTTTAAAATCCTTTTAAAACATGATCTTACCTAAGTTTGCATGCAACTCTTGGTTATTGATTTTAATTCTAATTTAATTAATTATAATAGTTATAAAAAATGAAACAATCAAAATCAACCACAATGCGAAGCTAGACATTCACAAGGCATTTATAACTCTTATAAATAAACCTAAGTGTCATGCTTCATGCAATGTTCATTCATTACTACTTTATATAACTCTTATATAGCAAAGTAATGAACTAAGCATACATGCTTTCATACACCCTTATATTATAACACTTATAATATAAAGATGATGCATGGATAATGCTTACATGCATGCATATATTATCACTCTTATATTATATGATGCATGAGCATGCTTTAAAGTAATTTAATCATGCAAACTTCTATATTATAACATTTATAATATAAAGATGATGCATGAATAAAATGCATAACCTATGGTGGGTTTTAAATTTACATGTCATATATTATGGCATATAAACAAACATACATCTCATGTACATTAAATAAAAGTTGATGGACCAGGACAACTAGCCTAAAAAACCCGAAAATAAAGCTAACTATTACAAAGAGCATCGAGTCAACCAGTTCAAACAGGCATACTACCCGGGCGAAGTCTCTTCAGTTAATCATGTAGCAACTCCTTGTGATCGTCGAGTAATGCCTATCGAGTATAAATGATCGTGTAGCATGGATCGAGTGCCTTTTAACTATGCAATGATGAAGGCCACGCAATCGTGTAGTTCACATCGAGCAATGCATGCCTAAATGATCGAGTATAAGACGACTATGCGATGAAGCATGATCGTCTAAACGATCGAAGAGCAAGCGTCGAGTATCTTATACCGAGTGATTGAGTAGCCAGTGACTGTGCGATGAAGCGTGCTAGGCTACTCGATTGTTTAGTGCACGTGCCATGTGTCGAGTATCATATACTCTATGCGATCGTTTACCCCAAGCATCTACACGATCGAGTAGCCAACGCAACATGATCGATCGTTTAGCATCAACCATGCGATTGTTTAGCAAATGCTACAAGATCGAGCAGAACTTTTCTACACAATCGTTTAGCCAAATCTAAACGATCGTTTAGCCTGGGCTACACAATGCGACCAACCTTTGGTCTTCTTCCCCGAAGAGAACAACATCTCCATGCATCTTTGAAGCTTCATCACGAACGACTCAAACAAAACAAAAAACTTGAATACAGACTCGAATGCTTGTTAATTATGCCCAAAAAATTTAATTTAATTCCTCCAATCAAATAATGTATCAAATACATCATATCAATTATATCACATATAATTGAATCAATTTAATTATATCATATAAAATCAAATTTCCTCTTGTTAATTTTAACACTTCAAACTAACCCAAAATCTGATTCTCAACTTGAACCCCTTGAGCTACCAAGGGGACCTTATGGACCTATAGCTTGTGGCTCTAACAATGCGTGAATAACTGACTAAACTCTTTAATCACGATATCCACCATCCGTTAACTGCCAAGCACTCCATTAAAGACCGAAAATTGCACTCTTCGCACTACAGATATATTTCTATGTCCTTATAACTAATCAACAGTGCAATGACCCTTCACAAATCGCTTGTAAGTACAGCTGAACCAATTTACCGTTTTGCCCTTGTAGTTACATCTAACTTCTTAAGTACCACTGATTCCTCTAATGAACAATAAGTCATAGTCCCACTATGACTATGTCCTCTCTTCCTAAGAGAGGGTGCGACCACTATGTTCAAGACCTAGAATCAGCCCTTAAGGGAGTAATTTATCTACATACCCTAACTTCGGGGAAGGAGTGAATTTCGTCTTATGTAGTTGAGTTTCCAGCTCCCCAATCATACGAATCCCCAAAATGGTTGGCTTGTTGAGTTGGCATTCTGGTCACTCTCACCCATACAAATCAAAGGGCTGCCCTCATAGGCAGGAGTTTCCAACTCACTCAGGATTAAGATCATGTCATCTATGGTCATCCTAGTGAAATGTAAATATCTATTATCAGTGGCGTTATAGAAAAAGACTAATCATTTTGTGCTCCAGTCTTATACAAACTCTTTGTATAGGATACCCCCACTCACATGTCTCCACATGAATGATTAGGATCAGAACATTTGTAGCACTTTATAACACTTGTAACATCTACAAAGCGGGTTATATCCGTAGTGTCACAAGGATAAAGTATCTCTCCTTTATCCATATACTATAGACCATTTACGTTATCACTTAAGGTATGATCCATTTGTTTATCTCCAATACATGCTTAAGTTACATAAAATAACATCGGATCTTAGTTTATTGGATTGAGTAAATGCTTATAAAATAACACTTATTTTCTTAATAATAATATGTTCACAGAGTTTACAAACTACGAGACTACCAAGAGATTTAGGACACCATTACCAACACCACCTTGTTTAGAACAGTTTCTCATGGTTCTCGACCCACAGGGTAAATGGACATCTCTACCAGATAGGAGGACTAACCTGGCCGCTCGTTGAGTCCGATCTTATCAAATCATGCAGTTCTTGCGATGTAGCCCAATAAGGAAAGAAATTAAATAGGGAGAAATAGAAACAATATATATATACCAAATGTGATATGTAGAGATTTCTATTTAACTCTTAGGGTCTTACCTCGAATAAAGTGGAGAATCCCCTACTAGACGGGGATTGGGGAAGGGAATAGGGAGAAAATTTTCCCCATTGGCTAAATGGGGATGAAGACAAAGATTATATTCCCCACCCCACTTCCCTACCCCCACCTAACTATAAATATAATTTTTTATTTTTTTTAAATATATATAGTGATAAGTTAGTTTTGAATTTGATCTCATAGTTGGAAAAAAATAAAAGTCTATCTCAAAGAAAGAAATTCTTCAACTACCTTTTTGAGAAGAAATCAGAATTTTAATCCATGATAGTTTCATTATAAAAAAAAAAATGTCCAACTACCTTCTACAATACAATGTTTCTTTAAAAAAAGAAAAGAAGAAATCAATATACGATTGACACTTAGTTTTTAATCCATTTGAAGAGGAATAAAAAGTCGTATGTCGTGAATGGGTGAAGTTTCTTACAATTTGGCTGAGGAAGACTCTCAAAGCTTTTCCTCAATTGGACTTTCGTCTTTTCTTTGTTAACATTTTGTATTGCATTTTGTTTTCATAATGTGCATTGGTTATTGAGTACATTACAAAAATGGTAAATTTGTTGCCCGTCATATTTGTTAGAAATTTATACGAGATATAAATAAATATGGAATAAACTAAATTATATCTCAAACTTCCACTTCACAGGTTAGAGCTAAATAAGTAATCAATCATAAAATAACAAATAAATAAGATGAGAGAAAAAGAGAACGACACCGAAAAAATATATTGATTCGTTCCAAACTCGGGACTGCGTCTAGCCTTTTACAACTGTAGATTCTACTATGATGGAGATTGTAAAGACACCCAAACTCGCACTATAAATTTCTCCCCAAATAGCCCAACACGAACTATTTGAATCTTGTACCACAACTCGGTAACTTGGAACAAACAATAAGAGAAACCCTCAATCCAAGAAAAGTACACACTATCACACACTAAAATAACATTGGAATTTAGGGAACTTCAAACTGAAGTCTTAAATCTTCCATCTGGTGTAATTCCTCTCTTCGATGGCAAGAAGGATGTGACGGCATACCTTCTGCAATTTACTTCTTCATATGAAAATGCATATATATAAGTGTTTGATGCCACCTTTAACTACCAATAATGGGCAACTAATTAACCTTGAAGAAATAAATTAGCAATTGTAGTTTTTTTCTTCCACCGCTCTTAGCCATTTTAATTTCAAGAAAAAATCACCTTTAATTTTAACCAAAAAAACTAATTTATGGGTTAAGTAAAATAATTAGGCTTTGTAGTTTTGGGCTCCAAATTTCCCAACAATCTCCCATTTGGAGACAAAACGACAATCTTGTCTTCCACTCCCACTCAACTGTTATTTTTTTTCTTCTTGGTAAACTCCAAGGATAAAAAAATCTACAAAATTAACAAAGTAATAAAATTGAAAACCACAAGAAATAACTGTAGTTCAATTATGCTACCTCGAGGAATAAACAAGCTATTTGGAATTGTCCCTCAGACATAAAGAACAATCATGTACTCCCACTTTAACTAAGTGGTACCAACTTATACATCTTCTTCAATCCTGAACACTTCTTAAAGAAGATATATTCTGAAAGTGGCTTGACTCCTTCCTTCAAGCCTACTGCCAAGTTAGAGACTTTGATGGATCTTAATCTGACTAATCGAAATTGGCTATCTTTGTTGGTGGCTCAACTGTACCTCTACACTTGCCATCTAAAGCTTTAATGGGCACCCATTGTCTCTCTGATCATTTGACAACATCAAATCAACATGAGTACAATGTGGAATCTCTTTGGCCAATGCCACTATCATAGATCCTGATTTCTCACACCCATTTGTAAGCATTTACATCAATTCCACTGCACTAGTCTCATTGACTATAAGACTGACAACATTCGTTGTAACGACTCGACTTTTTGAAATCTCTAGCAAGGGCCATTACTCATAAATGCATATTTAAAAACTCAAACATTATGACCATTGAAGTAAAATTCTTTAAAACCATCGGGACAACGTCCAAATCCATTTATAAAATTAATAAAAAAACAAATAAATAAAACCTTTGTTTGGGGCCCTAAAACAATTAAGAAATATAATAGTCAAACAAGTAAAAAATTTCAACCGACATTGAGTTCCAAATCCCAAACTTTTAAATAGCTTGAAAACGTAAACTAAGCAGAAGTGATTTCCTTGTCCCATATGGCACGATCACGAGTCTTTCTCGTCATTCATTGGTCTGTTCCCGTCCTTACCTGAAAATCACAAAGAAGAAAGAATGAGTATGAACTACTCAGTAAGTGACCCCCTACCGGGCCATTTGGGTGATCGATTAAACCCAACTTAACATTGGCATATTTTACATATCATAGTATAACATGTCATAGATATAAAATAGTGAACCTGTAAGTCCACAAAATATAGTTTAAGTAGTGGTCCCGAAGGATCATAAAAAATAGCCTAGGTAGTGGTCCCATAAAAACACAAGGCATTGTCTAGGCAGTGATCCTGTAGGAACACGAATCAGTCGTAAAATGGTGAATCTAGTGGTTCACAATCATAAAATTCACATAGCCCAATGGGAGAGTTAACAGCCTTCCATTAGCCTAGCATGCACATAACATTCAAAGAGGCTTAAACATAATGTCTTAGTTCATGGCTATCCTACATACTCATGGTGCTCTTTAAATCACATAGCTTAGTAAATCATTCCATCAGTCTATAACATGTTTTTATGGTACAATTTAGTTAACATTTTCATTTAATTTTGAATGTCCAACTCAAGGGCGTTTCATTAGAAAATCACTTACCTTAAATCAAACGAAGCAATCCAATCCTCTTAGCTTGAAAAACTTCTTGGCTCAATTCCTAAAACAAATTTTAATATTAATTTTACCCATTAATGTCAAACCTCCAACCTTTTAGATTCACTGTAAATAGTTCATAACACTTTACCCACATTGTCCTTCAATTCAACAATCGCTTCAAAATTGGTCTTCGACTTCACTCATCAACACACTAATTCCCAACAAAACTCAAATCTAAACCCAAAACCACATGAGTAAAGCAAGTTTAGTCCATAAACTTTATGGGAATTGAACCCCAAGCCAAAGCTCAACAATTAACCCAAAAAAATCTCTAAAATCTAACCCAACCCCAAGTCTGGCGAGATAACCTACAATGGCGGTGATAGAATGCAGATCAACATTTAGTGGACAACATTGTTGACGATGAGACCATACTACCACCAGCGAGGGACGGTTGGACGAAACTCACATCTGCACGACGGCACGCTTCGCGAAGGCCGATGATATGGGTGAATGATAAATCGAAGGTGCGATGATGGTTTCAACAGACACGTGTGACAGAGGTTGAGCGGCTTGCATATCCAGCAGTTAGACGAACAATACGACATTGACGACTGAACATACGAAGAATGGCTGGTGGTAGATGTGGTGGCTACAGATGATGGAGAGGAGTGATGCCTGGCGGTGCTAAGTGTGGCTAGTCGTTGGTTGAGAGAAGAGAAGGATCGTAAGATTGGGGGGGAGTGAAGGGCTGACGGCTGAGAAATTTGTACGGATGACTCAATTTTTGGGTCCAAAATGTCAAATGACCCATTTTTAAAAAATAATGTCAATTGACCCTCTACTGACATCATCGCCATACCAAATTACGTAAATTGCCTTTACTTCTTCGTCTTCTTATCTTTTTAATGAGAACCCACCAAAACTAAAAACTCTTCATTCAAATTTTCCAAGGAAAACGACTTCATATCGCTCATAAATTAAAAACTCTTTAGAATCCATCATTTCTGCTTGCAAACGATTCTACTGCCGCCGACAAATCGAATCTGATCGGTAAATCTTTCAATCTGTGTCTGAAAATGTCTTACACTGATCGGTAATGGGGCTTTGTGGGCCGTTCTGGGTTTAGAAATATTGTGAACATATAGTTTTTTTGTTTGTTTTTTTGGTTTTCGATGTGTTCTGTGGTTGAAGACGAGTAGAAAGAGTTTGTAACCAAGATAAGCGAGAGTGAAATCGGTAGAGCGATACTAGGGAGAGGGACACCAGAAAGGGCGGGTCGTTCTGGGGTTTAGAAATACTTTGAACCTATGGTTTTTTTGTTTATTTTTCGGGTTTTCGATGTGTTATGTGGTTGAAGACGTAAAAAGAGAGAATATAAGCGAGATAAGTAAGAGTTACTAGAGAGAGCGACACTAGAGAGAGCGATACCAGAGAGAGTGATACCGGAGAGAGCAACACCAGAGAGAGTGATACCGAAGAGAGCGATACCAGAGAGAGCGACACCAGAGAGAGCAACACTAGAGAGAGCGACACTAGAAAGAGCGATACTGGCGAGGTTGAATCCAGCGAGAGTGAATCTAGTGAGAACGAATCTAGCGAGAGTGAATCTAGGGAGATTTAAACAGAATGTTGTCTTACAATTTTTTTTTCTAAAGGAGTTCACTGATTGAATCTTTATTTCATGCAGGAATGATTTAAGATGGCAACATGTTTCAAAATACCCGAAGCCGACCGATTTCTCGATCAAGTAACGAGCTTGGCCCACATTGCTAATGCAAACAAGATTGTAAAGGAGAAGCTTACACCAAGGCAGTTAGACATGTTCAAGAGAATAGTTTTTGGGTGATTTTTGACGTTGACATGGTGTTTAACAACCCAATTATCCATCACATCTTGTTGAGAGAAGTGAAGAGGACAAGATCAGGCTCCATGTGATTTCTTTTTATGGAAAGGTTTTCACTTTTTCGAAGGATGACTTTTTGTTGATGACTGGTTTGTGGCAATCCTTAACACGGGTTGATCAGAACCAGCAGTCCTCGTATGAACTTGTTAGCAAGTATTTTGATAATCGGGTGACGAAGGGCACGTTACATCTCCGTCAACTTGAAGAAAAATACAAGGAGTTGGAGTTTGAAAATGATGAGGATGCTGTGAAGATCACAATAGTCTACTATACTGAGGTTCCAATGATGGGAAAAAACAAACAGAAAAATGCAGTGGACCTCAAACGTTTTAAGGACATTCAAAACTTAGAGTACTTCAATAGTCTTGATTGAGGTATCTATATTTGGGAGAGGACATTGGATGCCATAAAGAATTGTATGATAAGAGCAGTCTATACAAGACGAGGGTCAAAGGAAATAAAAATTACGTTGTGAAGTACTCTTTACGAGGATTTCCACAAGCGTTCCACGTAATTTTGCTTAACATAATATTCGTGTTGTTTGATTTAACATTACTATTGTTCTTAATATATTTTAAATTTTATTTAGGTATGGACGTACGAGATCCTAGCTTCATCGATAGCTGGGAACATTGCGGAGCAAAGGAGCAAGGTGGCTTTGCCCCGTATATTACGATGGTCATGCTCCCATTTAGTGTCCTTCAAAGTACTCGAGAGAGAGATGTTCGAGTTTAACAATGTACGTATACTCTATGCATAATATGTTTATCTGGTTGTTAAATTGACACTAACCAGTTTACTGGGTTGTTCATGCAGATAAAGGTTAAAGAGGATTCTGTCATGTCAGATGCTGAGAGGGAGTTTCGGGATACCCTAGTGGACAGACGACCTATATTTGATCTAGGTGGAGATGATGATAGTTCTGAAAGTTGCAATAGGTGACTAGTGATGGGGTTAGTCCTGAAAGTGAAAGTTACGGTGATGATCATCGTGGAGATGACAATTATGAAGTTGTTAGGGTGGAGGGAGGGGATGAACCTGAGCATTCTAAGCATGATGATGCTGAATATGGAAGGGTGGAAGGAAGGACATACATACTTAGTGATGATATGTTCCATTATGTGATGGGGGACGTACGCGATGAGGATGAGTTGAACTAACTTGATGATGTCTATCTTGCGGACTCCCGTAGAGAGCAACCTGTGGATGCGTAGTATCCTAAGTGTGCTGCCCGCCGTAGGGAGGGAGCCAATCCTAACGATTCTATTTATTCGTACCTGCGGACCATTGACAGCTCACTATCGAGGTTGGATGGTTGTATATCAGGTTTAGATAGTCGTGTATCCAGTATGGAGGAAAACATGATAGACATGAAAGGGCAATTGTCAGCCATCCTGTCACTGTTGCAGTCTATGTGTAAGGTTTGCATTTACTACCATTTTATGTCTTTATGTGTTTAGTTTTTACATGTTCGTGAACTCATCATTTTACTTTACTAATTTATGGGTTCCATGGTGAATGAGGAGATGACAAGGTCACCCATCCCATCTCGGGATCCCGATACTAATAATGCGTCTTTCTCTGACACTCCTATCCCCCCTCTACAGCCTGATACCACCACTTCACCTACTCCCATCCCCCCTCTACAGCTTGATACCACTACAACATTACCAACTAACGTCAAACCTATAGAGGCCGACGTCCCACAAAAATAGCCCGACATGTCTGCCTTACTCACCATGCCACATACAGAGGCTGACATGTCTGGAATCCCAGAGGCCGACACTTCTGGGATTGTTACAACCACAGAAGAAGTTACACTGGTGAGTAATTTATTGATCAGTAATCTTTGTTTATATTTTTATATTTCTTGATGATTAATCTTCTGTTATTTGTTTATGTAGGAATCTCGAAGAATTAGTCGTAAGAGGAAACCTGTTGATAAATATACACCTCCAGCTCAAGTAAAGAAGAAAAGTGTGGTTAAGCATCCTCTCCCAGGTGTAGCTACGTCACTATCCAGAGCGATTGTCACATATAACGTAGCACATGATGTTCCACACAATATCCTTACAGAAATGATGGGTTAGATCTCGGACGACAATACAGACAACGACGTCCGAGAGAACTTCTTTAAACCACTCGCCAAGCAATTCTTTAAGGAATTGATTACCTTGAGTTAGCTATCTTGTACTTTTACTGACATAGTATTTTTTCATGCATAGCATAAATACTTTATTTTATTTTATGAAAGAAAAATTTTATACTTGGCCCGACATGTGCATGCACATGTTCACCATCTTGCCAATTGGTGTAACGGTAAATTTTGATATTTCGTTTCTTAACTTCTCATTATATTTCGTTACTTAACTTCTCATTATATTTTGTCACCTTAATGCTCATGGCGGGGTATTTAAACGAATAAAGAATAAGACATTTCTGGAGGCTGCCCTAGCATGGGAAAATGAAGATATGTATAAGGACTATGTGGATTTCGTTTATACAGCGATGAATATTAGTGACCACTGGATTGTCCTTGCAATGGATATTAACAGAGGACACATATTCGTATTCGATTCACTTTCGTCATACACATTAGTGACAAAGCTGGTGAATTGGCTAGAGCCATTGACTGTCACAGTATCATCCCTACTTCACTACTGTGACATGGATCGTTCAAAGTCGGACCTATCCACAGCCCGTTGGAAAATCTCGCGACCTATGAACGTCGACATACAACACGGGTCGGTTGATTGTGGCATCTTCACAATCAAATTACTAGAACACCTGGTGACTGGTGCTGATCCGCCCATAATCACTCAAAAGAAGATGAGTGAATATAGGATGAAGTTAGCGTGTCAATTATGGGTAAACACTCCATATTTTTTATGTGTATAGAAGATGTATTTTTTATTGTATTTTTTATGTATATAAAAACATTTATTTTTAATATATAATGGAGCTACTGCTCTTTTCATTGTATAATTGAACATGTATTTTTTTATGTAAGTTCAAAGTTCAAAGTTCAATATCATAATTTTATCAGAACATGTATAATTGAGTTACTACTATTTTCATTGTATCAATGGTATGTAAAACATTATCTGGTTCAAGGTTCAAAGTTCAAACATTGAGAGAGCGAGACTTTGAAAGAGAGCAATATTTTGAGAGAGAGCGGGAGTTTGAGAGAGAGCGAGATTTTGAGAGAGAGCGAGATTGAGGGAGCGAGATTGAGAGAGTATGAAGTTATTATTTTTTGTTACAAGTATGAAGATTGAGAGAGTATGAAGTTATTGTTTTTTGTTACAAGTATGAACATTGAGACAGTATGAAGTTATTGTTTTTTGTTACAAGTATAAAGATTGAGAGAGTACGAAGATGGAGAGAGTATGAAGATTGAGAGAGTATGAAGATTGAGAAAGTATGAAGATTGCTACTATAGAAATACTCCAGCTTGTTATTGTTTTTTGTTTACAAGATAAAAGTATGAAGTGTGAAATGTTACAAGTATGAAGTATGAAAAAATATGAAGTATGTTACAAGTATGAAAAATGATAAAGTATGTTACGAGTATGTTACAAGTATGACGTATGAAAAACTGATCAATGGGATTTATAACAAATGAAATGTTACAAGTTAGCTACAAACTAAACTAGATGAGGGGTGTTTGTGTCACGGTCTCTTGCATTTTCAGCACGTCCCATGGTTGTAAGTGGTTCGGTTCAATTTTGGCGATTATGCCCATAATTCCCACACCGACCACATTTCATTTGTCTGCAAAATTCTCCTCTGGATGGTATTCTTCTCACTCTCCGTCGCCCGACTTGTGCCACAAACTTCGGAGGAAGGGTAATCTTTTCTACATACCCAGGAGGTCTCTTCCATTCAGATATATGGCCAAATAGATTTATAGGCTCCGCATACGCAGTCATTAGAGAGTCCCCATATAAAATCGACTGTAAAGACTGTGGATGGGTATATTTCGTTCCTTGGCAGCAACAATTGCATGCGAACACGGGATACCAAGTGAGTCGAATTCCTTACACGTGCATTCCTTCGTGTGAAGATTGACAATACCATCCAATCGATTATCTCGCACGTGTACCCGATAACAATCAATAGGCTCAACCTGATATCGTCTGTCTTTATCGACCTCACTTGCCAATCGGGTTTCACAGTAGTCAGAGTGCAATTTCATTCGAGATGCCCAGTAATTCCTCCATTCGTAGAACCACAATTGGAGCATTCCTCTAACATGTTCAATTAAGCTTACTATGGGCAATATTCGATACTCTTTACTTAACGAATTGAAACACTCTGTACTGTTGGATGTCATGTTATCATATCTTCGTTCTATTTGGTAAACCCGTGCCCACCTTTGAAGATCGATGTCTTCCAAATATTTCGTGATAGCACCATCTCGAAAACTACGGAGTTTGTCTCATTTTTTCTGGAACTCTGTCATGCGAAATGCCTTTGCTGCATCTCTAAATATCCCAACAATCGTGCTATCCTTAAAGTTTGTAACCAGATTTTGTTCTATATGCCATGTGCACAATCCATGAAATGTTGTTGGGAAAAAAATTTACGAATAGCATTGTCGATAGATACCATCCGATCAGACACAAACACCAGATTATCGGGTTCTCCGATACTGCATTTCAAGTTTGACATAAACCATTTTCATCGATCGGTTTCATTGTCCACTATTATATATGCTAGTGGGTATAATTGATTGTTCTCGTCCATAGAAACCGCAACCAACATGGTGCCTTTGTATTTTTCTTTCAAGTACGACCCATCAACAATAATACAAGGCCGATAGCTTGCGAAACCTCTAATACAAGGCCCTAATGCCATAAACATATACTTAAAATGCACCTCATTTTCAAGTTTGATCTCAAAGATTGTACCCCGGATTCTCTATTTTTAATGCTTCTCCATAAGCATGTAATATAGAGTATGAATATTCTGGAGTACCTCAAGTGAGATCATACACGGCTTCCTTTGCACACCACGCTTTATCATAACTTATGTTCACGCCATAATCTCTCTTCATATCCTCAACGATATGACAAGGTCTATAAATATGTCCTATTCTCGTGAACTTATCTTTAATGAGCTGACCAACAACCGTAACAGTTGCTTGTCTATGATCATGATTCAAAATTCCAATGGAACATGTGTGCAAACTGTAGTACTATGTGATCTTGAATATATCAGACCGTTTAATTTTGACTGCACGAAGGCTCCACTTACATGTCTCCCTAATGCATTTGACAGTGAACAGAGATTTGATTGATTTCCTGACCTTAAATTCAAAATTTTTGTTGATGGATAGAATAGATAATCTCATTTTCAAGTCCTTTTTGCTCAAAAATAGTTGACCAACTTCAACGTTCTCTGTCCCCGATAAAGAGGTGCCAGGCATAATCAACTCTATCCTATGACTTGAAGACACAGATGGTGGAACCACTGAAGCTGCTGTAGAACGACGCACATATCCATGATCACGATCCATTTCATTCAATCCTGCTGGTTGCTCATTCACATCCACTAAAGGACCACAATCCATATAATCGAATCTAGATGGTCTCTCATTACTAACAACTGAAGTACCACCCAATTCTGAATTCAATCTTGTTGGATTAGTGCGGTCGTTGTCTAGTGATAATGTTGATGGTACAGTGTTGGTAGATAATGGAATATCATCCTCTTCTCGATGAAACTGATATAATTCCTCGTATTGTCTGTCCACAGCTGTATCATCATAACTCACATTTCCAAACCCCATTCCAATATTTTCGTCCTGATTAGATTTCAACGTTACAGCTATCTGAAGTCTATTAAGCTCTTCTCACAGAAGAAGAAAGCGAACATCATCATCATTCCTTATGCATTGTGGAGGGGCTTCAAATTCAAGTTTATATTTAACTTTCTGTATAAGGTTAAACTCTAAAGAATTGACATTTATAACCCCGTAAATGCGAGATTTACGTTCTTCATACTTCAATGTATGAGGCACAATGATTCCTGTCAATTGTCCCCCAATATACGAACTTTCATTCTCATCCCAATCACCTTCATATCGAATAAGCAGACATTTTTCTGTCATTCTACAAAGAAAGAGAACATTTGTCATTAAGTTGTACAAGCAATTGAAGTGTACTCTCACTCTCTCTCTCAATCTCGCTCTCTCTCAAAATCTCGCTCTCTCTTGTAATTTCTCTCTCTTTTAATCTCGCTCTCTCTCTTAGTCTTACTCTCTCTCTTACTCTTCCTCTTTCTTACTCTCTCCTAATACAAAATTTCGTAATGCTACCTTTCTAGAAATAATACAGCAAGAATAATTAAACAGACTCAAATTATTGAAACACCTTTCTAAAAAAGCTGTTCCGTTCTGAAAAAGCCTCGTCTTGAAAATCCCCGTTCGAAAAATCTCCGTTCAAAAAAGCACCGTCGAAAACCAGAGAAGTAATCACCTTAGAAATGGAGTTTGGAGTTTAAAGAAATCACCATTGTATTGTGTTTAGGTATTATTGATTTGATTTGAGGCTTCCGTCGTGAAAATTTTAAAATCATTCGTACACTGACGAACAATCACATCAAATTGGGAATTTCTAGTGAGAACGAGAACGTTTAATCAGACGAGAGTGAGATTTACTTCGTGTGGCTGGTGTAAAGGCAATTTATGTAATTTGGTATGACGATGATGTCAGTAGAGGGTCAATTGATATTATTTTTTAAAAATGGGTCATTTGACATTTTAGACCTAAAAACTGGGTCATCCATACAAATTTCCCCTAGTGGCTGAAGAAGAAGATGATGACTTTTCTTCTTTTATTTATCATTTAAAAAAAAAACCCTTGAAACCCTAATATATGTACTTCTATTTCCCCAAAACCTAACCCTAATTTGACTAGTCAACACCCAAATAGATATATATATCTCATTTCCCTTTCCTTCTTTAATTCTTAAAATCAAATCCACCAAAATTAAATCAATTCCTTCCAAAATTCTAAGTCTCTGCACCTTACCTCTAGTTTTCGAATTAATTCATCAATAGAAGTGAATGAATACTCAAACTTTCATTGCACGTAAAGATCTATACTTTCTCTTCATTTAAATAACATCTCCAAATTTCCAAAGCGATGACAATTAACGTTAAACACACATGCTCGTAAACACCCAACTCTTAACTTAGAAAGTAAAACAAAGCTTCAAACCTTTAGTATGGGATTATCCACAAGTTGACATTGCTTTTGAACTCCAAATATTTATATTTCTTCTTGGCATAGGTAATTAAACTTGAGCATTTTATTGCAACAAAAACATAGTTCAAATCCAAGCACCTTAAGAATAATTCAATCCAACAACTCGTTTTCTCCCATTTAAAGCCAACTATAATTTTAACCATCTTGGCCTTTCTTGACCAATTCATCTTACCTAGCTTTTGTAAAGAGTTCCTCATACTATCGCTTTATGCTCCTACTAGTAATTCTTCTTCCTTTCAGGCACATTACATGAAGAACCAAAACACCATACCTTACTCGATCCACCAACTTTGACACCGTGAAAGTGATCATGACCTATTAATCCTTTCAAAATTTCTCTTGAAACATTTTGACTCTAATATCTAGTAATATTTAATATAACTAAAGTATCTTCTTCACATCTTTCTTATCTTATAAAGAAACTTTAATCTCATATCTAAGAACATGTGCCTTGTGTATAAAATTTCTTGTAACACTACCAATTTTATTCTCTCAATGCAAAATTAATATTATTCCTCAGTGAATTCCCAACTCACCTGCCTTATTCTATGGCTTAAACAAATATATCCTTTTCTCTCTTTCCCATCACAAGTTCATAACACTTCATAGTTTTTGAAAGAGTGGATGACACTCTGTGTGGAAAGGATCGGTATCCCAAAATTGTTTACAGAACATATAATTAAACAACGAATGGAAAAGTAAATATTTGATATAATTCAACATGCCATCACATAGAAAATAAAGAAAAGATGAGATCGGAAGATCACTCACCTTTGAAGACCGAAACTCTTCACGTTCCTCTCAAAGTGACGAACTCTCGAACAACCAAAAGAATGCAACAATAAATCTCCAAATCGCGAATACAACCACACGACAACCTCGGTATTCTTGAAGGGTAGAGAATCAGTAAGAGTTTTGTGGGCTTCAAGACTAACTTGTAAAGGGATAAAATTCTACCATTTAAGAGAGAAATGCATACCTATTTATACTATAATGCAAAAGAAAGATGAAAGATTCAGTCCTTCTCACTTTCATATGTTAGTTAATGAGAGAATAATAGGGGGAGGGGAAAATTTGTCAAATAACTCTCTTCCCTAATGATTAAATTATTTAATTAAACAAAATTGATTTTTCTTTAATTAATTATATATATATAGTAACTATTTGAATATATATATATATATCATTGAAAAACCATATTTTATATCTAATATAAACACATAACTTATAGTTTATATTATATCAGATATAATATAACCCATAGTATAATATTCTTTCATTTAACCTATGGTATTTAATATGAATCAAATTCATATCAATTTTAATATTTGAACGATATTCAAAATTCATTTTCTCTCAATTAAACTTTATATTATTATATCAACTTTATATTATTATATCTCATATAAATAATTTTATATTAATTATATCTTATATAATAATTTCCTTTGTTAATTTGAACAATTCAAATTAATCCAAATCAATTTGATTCTCTTTAATCCCAATTGAGCTAACGAGGGGATCTTATGGATCTATAGATTGAAGCTCCAATGGTACTTGATTAATTAATTAAACTCTTTAATTGAATTATTCAACTTCCATTAACTTTCTATCACTCCACTAAAGACTGACAGCTACACTCTTCACACTATAGATAATTTCTGTGTCCAATGGATATAAACCAATCAATAGTGTATTGACCCTTCACAAATTACTCGCAAGTACAGTTGGGCCAAAACTACTGTTTTGCCCCTGTAATTACATCTACTTCTTCAGTACCACTGATCCCTCTAATGAATAATAAGTTATAGTCCAACTATAAACCAAACCCTTCTTGGGCCAAGATAGGGTGTGGCACCACATTGTTCAAGCCCCGGAATTAACCCTCAAGAGAGCAATTTCTCTACTTATCCTAATAGTTAGGGAATGACCATGATTCCTTCTTGTGTAGTTGCATTCTCAGCTCCCTAATACGATGAATCCCCAAAATAGTAGACATATTGAGTCAGCGAAACTGGCCACTCTCACCCACACAAATTAAAGGACCACATTTATAGGCAGGCATCACAAATCACTCAGATTTCAAGTCAACTCACCTATAGTTATCCAGATGAAATATGTTTCGGCTATGTGTGGGAAAAAAAAAGAAAAGGAGGAATTTTTTTAGAGAAGTAAAAAGTGTAGAATGATTCTTTTGAATCTCTATTTCTCCTATGTGATAAAACCAACTTTTGATAGAGAAGAAGATAAACGTGGGATCACCCACGTTTTTAGATATCTCCCCCACGTGGGAGTCATCTGATTAATTAATTAAATTAATTATTAATAAATAAATAAATAAATAAATAATCATTCATTAAATATAATTTAATTAATGATTTCATTTAAATTATATTAAATAAAACATCTCTCACATAATCTATAGTTTTAATTCAATTAATTAAATTAAATAATTATTTAATTCTCCAATTAAATTATCTCCAAATTAAATATTTGAAACATATTCAATTGTATTTCTCTCATAACCTATAATTTTACATCAAATATTCATTAATTTTAACCTATAGTTTTAATATGAATCTATTTCATTAATATTTGAACTCCTTTAAATATTGATTCTCCCATAAATTAATTTTGAATCATATCCAAAATTAAATTTACATTATAAATTTAAATAAAATATAAATTTTATATTATAATATATCATTATACGATATATTATTTCCTTAAGTGAATTTCAACATTTCAAACTCTATTCAAAGCATAGTTACCTCAATTCCTTTTACGAGCTAGGAAAGGGACCTCATGGACCTATATATCAGAAGCTCTAATGATATGAGATTAATTGGCTAAACTCATTAACCAAATTAAATAATATTCTTTAACTGTGGGTACACTCCATTAAAGATTCATAACTGCACTTTTCTCACTGCAGATATATTTTTGTGTCCACGAATATAGACCATCGACAACAAGTTAGTCATTCACTAATGTTTGTAACATCAGTTGAGTCAAATTATCGTTTTACCCCTAGATTACCTCTGTATCCTTAAGTACTGGTGTTCCTCGAAAGAACAACCTATTTATGGTCCAGAAACCCCTCTCGAGCTAGTGAGATGGTAGGACTCTTTGTTTAAATCTTGGAGACACCACTTAAGGGAACACTAATCTACTTACCCTAAAGTCGGGAAGGAGGGAATTCCATCTTGAAAATTATGTTTCCAGCTCCCCACTCGGTCTTGTCCCCAAAATGGAAGGCTTATTAAGTTGGAGAACTGGCCACTCTCACCCCATACAAATCAAAGGACAATCTCATAAACAAGAGTCCAAAACTGACTCAAGATTAAGACTAAGTTGCCTAGGTCATCCTTGTGAAATAGAAACCTAACTAGTCAACGGAGTTGCATCTAATGGTTACTATTTTGTAGTTTGATCTTATGCAAACTCATTGCATAGGATACCCCCACTCATACGTCCTTTACACGAATGCGTTGGATCATTACATTGATATTAAATACAAAGTGGGCTCTATCCATAGTGTCACCAAGTTAAGGTACCCAACCTTATCCATATACTATAGACCCTTTAGGCTGTATCTTGAATACTGATCCCCATATGTCTCCTCATACAGTTCAAGTAATTTATTGGATTAGGGTTATTTAGGCAAGATAAACAATAACTATTTATTGTAGTAGACATTAATAACACTTTATTAATGATAGGTCAAATGTTACATTTACTATCTACGAGTTTTAGGGCATAAAACCCAACAAACTTCCACTTGAACTAAAATTTTAGTTAGTGGGATGTACATATAATAAATTATCCAAAGTTGGAAATGTCAAATGTATAAGTGCATTACATGACAAGAAAATATACAAATATAATAAACTATGGCATCCTTATACCCATTACACATCTCCCACTTGCCTTAGATTATACTGTATACTTGTCTCGTAGACCTAGACTTTCTAGATGACTCTTGAACACTTTAGCCGAGAGAGCTTTTGTAAATGGATAAACAATGTTGTGCTCCAAAGCGATCTTCGTGACGATCACGTCCCCCTATTGCACTATCTCCTCTATTAGGTGATACTTCCTCTCTATATGCTTTCCTCGTTTATGGCTGTGAGGTTTTTTTGAGTTGGCTACAACCCCACGATTGTCACAGTGTAATGTAATGGGCAAGTCCATATTTGGAATAATCTGTAAGGAAATTTCTGAGTCAAACGGTTTCCTTAGCTGCGTCACAAGCAGCTACATACTTAACCTCCATAGTGGAATCTACTATGCATCCTTACTTAATGCTTCTTCAAACTACAGCTTCCTCATTAAGGGTGAACATTGACCCTAACGTGGATTTCCTAGAATCCTTGTCAGTCTGAAAGTCAGAATTAATGAATCCTGTAAGGATCAAATCCTTAGCCCGATACACCAGCATGTAGTCCTTCATTCTCCGAAGATATTTGAGGATGTTCTTAACCGTTGTCCAGTGGTCTAACCCTAAATTGGATTGGTACCTACTGACTATTCTCACTGTATAACAAATGTCAGGCCTAGTGTAGAGCATAGCATACATTAAGTTGCCCACGGCTGAGGCATAAGGAATGCATCTCATTGTTGGGATTGGTGTCTTAATTCTCCCAGAGTCTCGTTATTTTGTAAAGATACAGATTGTTCAATGAATAAAATAAGTGTTATTTAATTCTGGCATTTACTCATATCTAATAAACAAAGCTCCTTGGTTATCTTATGTGAACTTAAGCATGTATATGTGATATACAAGTGGGTCATGCCTTAAGTGATAACTGATGCTCGTATTTTATGAAATGGAAATATGGATACTATACGTTGATGAAATTGCATTTTGCACTCAAGTTTGCCCAGCAGAATCCAAGTGTAAATTCCTTTGAGTTTCCTGGTAAGTCTAGCGTCGAACATAGGGACTTGTGCAAACAGATTGCATTGGTAATTTTTATGAAGACCTTACGGTAACCAGATAAATAAATAAAGTGGTAGGTTTATTGTTTGCGTTGATAAAAAAAGAAATAAACAAAGACGACGGATTTGAGGAAAGACAGTTGCGTTGATAGATGCAATGAGTATGCGATGAACGGGTTGAGAAGATCTTTAGCTAGCGTTACTTGGGAATGCGTCAGACTATGCAATTATGTTACAACCATGCACAACAAGTCATTTTCCAATGGAAATGCGATGCTCCTAAATCTAGGACGCATGTGTTGAATGCAAAATGTCCATAGAGCTTATTCCTAAGTCTCTACTCTTGTCCTATGTGATGATGCAAAATGCATGAAAGTAAGGTGACCACATACAATCATATCCTATCTCTAGGATGCATACAATGCATTGATAACAAATAGTGCTCATTCCTAAGCGCCTATCTCTCGTTTATGCATTTTAATCTGACCCTTCCGAGTCTAGATTCTAATCTGACCTTCCCAAGTCTAGATCCTAGACTACCCTCCCGAGTATCTCTAATGGACGAATGAAACGTACATAAACAAGATAATCGTAAAGAATGAAGATTCCCTAATTGTGCTAGCTAAATGCTTCTCAACCCATTCAACTAATTTAGCTACACATGCGTGAATAACAGAGAGTGAATAGATATAGAGAAAAAAAATTCCATTCTTATAAATGCGTTGAGTACAAAATGATAATGGAAGCTAAAGGTAGAGAGCCTGATAGCAATTCCTTGTTGACCGATGCTTTTTACACTGAAATCTCTATTCAGATCTAAAGATGATTTGCTTTTACAGGCGTCAGCCCTCTCTCTGTCTTTGAAGCTTCCGACGCTCTCCCAAGCTTACCGGAACGATCTATCAGCACGACTTTCTCCCTCGCGTCCACCTTAAAATGAAAGAATACTAAAAACGTGCGAACTTGTGGAACAGAAGATTGTAAAAATGGTGAACTAATCAACCCATTAACTGAAGAATGCCCTTGGTATTTATAGAGCATCCATGGTGAAAGGCGACTTCTCTCTCCTGGTTGTATAGATAGGACAACTTTAATTCCTGACTGATGCGCCGAATAATTGTCACCGATGAAGCTGAATGTACTTTGTGACCGTTATCGGCTGTCAACTTAATTTGGATTCGACTGTCATTGGCTTTCTGTCCCATCGCTCTTAATTATCCTTTCACCCAGTTATGCCCACCATGTTGTGCTGACAAAGTTGTGGCGATCCTTCTCGGGCGAATGTTTGCGAGCACGATCAACGCAAAGCCTTGCGGTGAAGTTGCGCTCGACCAATGATAACGCATATTCTGCAAAAAAATACAAAGATCAACTGTTCTAATGTGCTGAACGCAAGCGACCGCAATATTACGAAATTGATGCTTAATGGACGCAAAGTAACATATTTCATCAACGCAATCCAACATTGTTTAAGAACTTAGCATTATGATAACGTGCATTTCTGCCCGTTATCACACCCCCAAATTTAAACAATGCTTGTCCCCCAATTTTTTTTAATTTTTTTTTTGTTTTTTTCAAAATAGCAAGGTCGAAAATAAATACCTCACCCTCAAATTTAAAATGCGGCAATGTCCTCATTGCCAAAAGACTAAAATAAGTCATGCGATGGTCATAGAATGCGTTGTAAAGAGAGTTTGAAAGAAAGCTAGCAAACCCCTAACTTCGAGAAATATTTCATGAGGTGACCATCTTAAGACTAAGTTGACTCTAATATAGACGAAAGAAATATAAGCATATTTTTCATCATTGAAATCATACTCGACAAAGAAACAGCATGCGGTAACCTACTAAATTTATCTATGTCAAATGATTGCGGTGATCAAAGAGGTGCGATGATAAAACTTTGAAAACTAAAATACATTGTGATAGCGCAAAATTGAAAAGAAAGATAAGGAATAATACACCCCCAAATTTGCGTTGTCGCCTCTATTGTGTATTGACACATCCATTTTTTCAGCGTTCTATCTTCTTTTGGTTGCGGTGATGGAGTAAGATAAGTGCTTCTTCATGTAACATCTCCGCAATGCAGTGCCTCGATCGTTGCTCGACAAACAGAGAGAGGGTCAAATAATTTTTAAACAAAACAAATGGTTTTTTTTTTTGTAGACTAAGAACAATGCTGGTAACAAAAAGGTAATTGCTATAATAGATAACGAGATGATAATAGTTCATGAAGTATTTGATGCAGGAAAAGGATATTCAAAAGGATTGCGTCCCTGATGAGGTTGAGTCATATATTAGCTCAGGGACCGTTTATTCCAAGTTGGCCTTTTCACGTCCATGGTGGCTTTTCCTTCTTTTCTTTGTCCTCAGAAATCTTGACTTCCTTAATCCGGAGCTTTTCCCCATGAATGTTCATTATGATCTCTCCCTTGCGCACATCAATTTGAGCGCGACCGGTTGAAAGGAATTGTCGTCCCAATATGATGGGCGCATCTTCGTCTGCTTTATAATAAAAAATGAGGAAGTCTGCCGGCAAGATGAATTTATCAATTGAGATTGCGACATTTTTCAACTCTCCTTCAGGGTGTATTCGAGATCTGTCTGCGAGCAGGAAAGTTTCCTTTGTGGGTGTGAGTGTGCCAACATTCAATTGTTTAAAGATTGATAGCGACATGATGTTTATACTTGCCCCAAGGTCACATAGTGCTTGGCCACTCTAGACCCCTCTAATGGAGCATGGTATCGTGAAGATTCCTGGGTACCAAATTTTTGGTGGGATCAACGCATTTTGCGCTGTGGCCACTATTGCGATCTTTTCTTCCTCCTTTTGTTTTTCTTTTAATCTTTGCGGAGCTGGTGGTAGCCGAACTTCTTCTGTCCTAAGATATAAAGGATTGAAGGTGGTAACAACTTCAGGGTCTATTTTCTCGGGCTTCTCCAAACTATAGGTCAACGAGTCTTCGATTGTCGCCGCATTCAAGTTTGTCGCAATGTGTTTCTCCCCTACTTCTGCAGTCATGTTGTCTCTTAGCAAGAAGACTGCTAGAAAGGAGACTGAATGTACTTTGTGACTGTTATCGGCTGCCAACTTAATTTGGATTCGACTATCATCAGCTTTCTGTCCCATCGCTCTTAATTATCCTTTCACCCGGATACGCCCACCATGTTGCACTGACAAGGTTGTGGCAATCCTTATTGGGCGAATGTTTGCGAGCACAATCAATGCAAAGCCTTGCAGTGAAGTTGCGCTCGACCAATGATAACGCACATTCTGCATAAAAATACAAAGATCAACTGTTCTAATGCGCTGAACGCAAGCGACCACAATATTACGAAATTGATGCTTAATGGACGCAAAGTAACATATTTCATCAATGCAATCCAACATTGTTTAAGAACTTAGCACTATGATAATGTGCATTTCTGCCCGTTATCACACCCCCAAATTTAAACAATGCTTGTCCTCCAATTTTTAAATTTTTTTTTTCAAAATAGTAAGGTCAGAAATAAATACCTCACCCTCAAATTTAAAATGTGACAATGTCCTCATTGCCAAAAGATTAAAATAAGTCATGCGATGGTCATAGAATGCGTTGTAAAAAAAGTTTGAAAGAAAACTAGCAAACCCCTAACTTCGAGAAATGTTTCATGAGGTGACTATCTTAAGACTAAATTGACTCTAATATATACGAAATAAATAGAAGCATATTTTTCATCATTGAAATCATACTCGACAAAGAAACAACATGCGGTAACCTACTAAATTTATCTATGTCAAATGATTGCGGTGATAAAAGAGGATGCGATGATAAAACTTTGAAAACTAAAATACACTGTGATAGCGCAAAATTGAAAAGAAAGATAAGGAATAATACACCTCCAAATTTGCGCTGTCTCCTCCATTGTGTATTGACGTATCCATCTTTTCAGCGATCTATCTTCTTTGGGTTGCAGTGATGGAGTAAGATAAGTGCTTTTTCATGTAACATCTCCACAATCCAGTGCCTCGATCGTTGCTCGACAAATAGAGAGAGGGTCAAATAATTTTTAAACAAAACAAATGGTTTTTTTTTTGTAGACTGAGAACAATGCTGGTAACAAAAAGGTAATTGCGATAATAAATAACGAGATGATAATAGTTCATGAAGTATTTGATGTAGGAAAAGGATATTCAAAAGGATTGCGTCCCTAATGAGGTTGAGTCATATATTAGCTCAGGGACCGCTTATTCCAAGCTGGCCTTTTCACGTTCATGGTGGCTTTTCCTTCTTTTCTTTGTCCTAAAAAATCTTGACTTCCTTAATCCGGAGCTTTTCCCCATGAATGTTCATTACGATCTCTCCTTGCACACATCAATTTGAGCACGACTGGTTGAAAGGAATTTTCGTCCCAATATGATGGGCGCATCTTCGTCTGCTTTATAATAAAAAAAGAGGAAGTCTGCCGGCAAGATGAATTTATCAATTGAGATTGCGACATTTTTCAACACTTCTTCAGGGTGTATTCGAGATCTGTCCGCGAGCAGGAGAGTTTCCTTTGTGGGTTTGAGTGTGCCAACATTCAATTGTTTAAAGATTGATAGCNGCGAGCAGGAGAGTTTCCTTTGTGGGTTTGAGTGTGCCAACATTCAATTGTTTAAAGATTGATAGCGACATGATGTTTATACTTGCCCCAAGGTCTCATAGTGCTTGGCCACTCTAGACCCCTCTAATGGAGCATGGTATCGTGATGATTCCTGGGTCACACATTTTTGGTGGGATCAACGCATTTTACACTGTGGCCACTATTATGATATTTTCTTCCTTCTTTTGTTTTTCTTTTAATCTTTGCAGAGCTGGTGGTAGCTGGACTTCTTTTGTCCCAAGATTTAGAGGCTTAAAGGTAGTAGCAACCTCAGGGTTTATTTTCTCGAGCTTCTCCAAACTATAGGTCAACGAGTCTTCGGTTGTCGCCACATTTAAGTTCGTCGCAATGTGCTTCTCCCCTACTTCTGCAGTCATGTTATCGCTTAGCAAGGAGACTGCTAAGCATTGTTCCTTCTCATTACCCCCAGCATTGCAAGGGAGCTCAGTTGAGCTCGGTAACACTCCTTGCGATCTTTTTTCAACTCAGCCGCAATTTGTCACATTTAGATTTCGAGACTTCTAATGGAAGTAGCTTGGTTCTGAAGCACTGATTTCTTTTTCTCAATGTATTGCGTCAGCAAGCTCTCTAAGGACGAAGATTGCAGTGGTTTTGAGCTGCTAGCTTGACTTTGCGCTGGACCGTTATTTTGCGGAAAAATCCAGGTGGCCCTCCTTTTTGTGCCACAAGTTATCGTTTTCTCTCGTAGATCCACTTACAACCAATTGATTTTACATCATTTGGTTGATCTACAAGTTCCCAGACTGAATTAAAGTACGTAGACTCTATTTAGAGGTCCATGGCTTTGACCCACTGATCACGGTCCACATCTTTTATCGTTTGTTTATAGGTTGATGGATCCTCTATTCCGTCATTAGGTATGAAGACTTATGTTTTTGTTAAACCCAAGTAACGATCAGGCTGATAAACAATCCTCCCACTACGTCGAGGCATTCTCAACTCTTGAGAATGATTTGACCGACTAGATGTACTAGTTTTATCTACTACTTTAGTAGATGAACTAGTTCTATCTGTAGCGTCTTTGGGAATTTCGTTCAATACTAGTCTACTGCGAGGTTGATGACTTCTTATGTGGTCTTCCTCTAAGAATGTGGCATTTGTTGATACAAATACCTTATTCTCTTGAGGATCGTAAAATAGACCACCTTTTGTTTCTTTTGGATAACCTACAAATAGGCATAGTTTTGAACGATGTTCCAATTTTTTAGGATTTGCACCAACACGTGTGCCGGGCATCCCCAAATCCTAAAGTGACATAAACTATATTTACGCCCTTTCTATAGCTCATAAGGTGTTTCTAAAACACTTTTAGAGGAAACACTTTTCAAAATATAGACAGCAATTTCTAATGCATGTCCCCAAAAGGAATCAAGTAACTTAGCAAAGCTCATCATTGAGCAAACCTTGTCCAACAAGGTTCTGTTTCTTCTTTCAGATACACCATTCTGCTGAGGCATATTAGGTGCAGAGAGTTGTGACTTGATTCCGTGTTCTATCATATAGTCCTGGAATCTTAAATCCATGTATTTCCCACCTCGATCTGATTGTAGTGTCTTAATTGTTTTACCTAACTCGTTCTCAACCTCAGCCTTATATTCTTTGAAGTTTTAAAAGAATTAGACTTGTGATGCATTAGGTAAATATGACCATACCTTGAATAATCATCAATAAAATTGATGAAATATTCATACCCATCTAAAGCTTTGACATTCATCAGTCCACAGAGGTTTGAATGTACGAGCTCTAAGGGTATTGTGGCTCTGAGACCTTTTCCAATAGAAGATCTCTTAGTCATTTTCCCTCAAGACAAGACTCACATGGGGGTAAAGAATTGTCTTCTAACTAATTTAGGAGTCCATTCTTACCCAATCTCTCAATCGTTTTGAGATTTATGTGGCCATGTCTTAGGTGCCATAGATAGGCATTAGAAGAAATTTTTTGTCTTTTATTCTGAGTTTCTGCTATTCTAAACATCTCTGTATTTAAGACAAATTTTGCTTTAGTTGGTCTTAACTTATATAAGTTGTTTTCAAGTATAACAGAACAAATTTGAATACCTTTTTTTGAAAATGTACGCTTAATTAATTTCAAAAGATATTTTATACATTTGTTCCAATATACATGTGATAGATATTAAATTTCGTCTCATTTTAGGAGAATACAAAACATTTTTAAGTATGATATATCTATCGTTGAAAAATAACTTCAAGTCTCCCATTGCTTCGACTGAGACAACCTCTCATGTTCCAACCTTAAGGGTGATCTCGCCTTTTTCAAGCTTTTTCCAGGAACTAGTTTCCTGAAAAGAGAAGCAAATATGATTAGTGGCTTCTGAATCCAATATCCAGGTTGAGGTATCATACTTCACTAAACATGTTTCCACAACTAGTAAATCATATTTACCTTGTGCTTCTTTCGAGGCAGGGGCCTGAAGACATTCATCAGTTAAGAAAAATCTCAGGTCATCTATTACTAGTGTTGAATTCAGATTTGTTTTCCATGTTGGGTAGTTGTCACCGTTAAGTTTTTTAGAAGCTAATAGTTGAACTAAAGAGCTAGTCATGCTGAAAATAAAAATATATCATTTTTAGTAAAAAACATTAATCTTTTAAATCTGATCAAGTTTAGCCAAAAAATAATGTACCCATCATTATTTATATTTGCAATGATATTTCAACGATTTAGAATAACTTTCACCGAGGGGTGATCGACTATTCCTCCATTGAACCAAGACTATCTTGACCAGATATGATATTTCAACGGTTTAGAATAACCTTCACCTTCACAAACGGTTATGCGAAATACATAAATTATAGCATGCTATACAAAGGATCAAGGACAAGAGCAACACAGTTTAGTAGAATCATCTACAAGCTCCTTGATCACGAACGCTCGATCATAGCAACACAGCAACATACGAACGTTCGTCCAACACGACCACTACACTGCACGAACACCGCACACTCGAACTAAGCAATTATCAAGGTCACGAACACCCCAAACACCACGAACAACCTCCACAAAACCTCAACAGTGTCGAGTTGAGTATGACACCACCAAGAAGGCTACCTTGGTATTCTCGGTGTGAGAATCCAGAGGGTTGGCTCTGTGTGGACTTTGTTTGAGGCAGAAAGCAAGAGGAAACACAATCATGTAAATGATTGAGCAAGTGGGAGATGGACGAACCTATCATATAGGTCGATGCCCAATCGTTTAGGAAAAGCTAGGTGATCGTCTAGCAAAAGCTATGCAATCGTTTAGCTCATCGCTTAGCTGAGTATCTATCATCTAAGAACACTCCACGATCGTTTAGCTAACTTTAAGCTTTCACTTAGTAAATCTAATTTACTTGACAACTTCTCGTGAGTATTTTCCGAGATTGGAAATCTTAAATCAACATTTTTACAAATCTTACTAAAATTAGGAAAACATTTTTTCTTTTATCTCACAGTTACCATGAAACAACCAATAACCTCCCACTCAATTGGTTATTAGAGAAATAGAGATAATTATCCAATAATTAATATTATAAATATAAATGATAACCAACTTATCATACTATATTTATAACCTATAGTTTTAATATTTCATCTCATGAAACATACAAACCATAACTCTTTTTCTATTTCATGGCACTTAATGTAAATCTCATTTACATTAATCCTCCACTTGATGTATCTTATACACCATACCGATTATATCATATATAATTGAATTACCTCTTGTCAATTTGAACATTTCAAATTAACACCAAGAATTGATCTTCAATTTGAATCCATTGAGCTACCAAGGGGACTTTATGGACCTGTAGCTTGAAGCTCCAATGGTACGTGAATAACTGACTAAACTCTTTATTCACGGGATCCACCATCCGTTAACTGCCAGACACTCCACTAAAGATCGACAGTTGAACTCTCCTTACCACAGATATATTATGTGTGTTGGGATTGGTGTCCTAATTCTCCTGGAGTCTCGTTATTTTGTAAAGATACACATTGTTCAATGAATAAAATAAGTGTTATTTAATTCTGGCATTTACTCATATCCAATAAACAAAGTTCCTTGGTTATCTTATGTGAACTTAAGCATGTATATGTGATATATAAGTGGATCACGCCTTAAGTGATAACTTAAATCGGTCTGTAGTGTAAGGATTAAGGTGGGATACCTGATCCTGGTGACACTACGGATACGACCCACTTTGTAGAGGTTTGCAAGTGTTGTAAACTACTACAGATGGTAGATCCTGACCATTCATGTGGAGACGTGGAGTGGTGGTGTCCTATACAAAGAGTTTGTATAAGACATGGACCACGAGATAACTAGACTCTGTATATAATGCTATTGATACTAGAGACTTGCATCTCACCTAAACGATCATAGGTGACACGACCTCAATCCAGAGTGTTTTGGGAACTCCTGCTTTTAAGGGCAGTCCTTTGATTAGTATGGGTGAGAGTGGTCAGATTGCCAACTCAACATGCCTACCTTTTTGGGGACTTATCTAATTTGGGAGCTGGAAACTCAATCCACAAGATGAAATTCACTCCTTTCCTGAAGCAGAGATAAGTAGAGAGATTGCTCCCTTAAGGGTTGATTCCAGGGCTTAAACATAGTGGTCACAACTTCTCTTTGAAAGAGAGGACTCAATCATAGTAGGACTATGACTTATGTTCATTAGAGGGATCAGTGGTACTTAAGGAGTTAGATGTAACTACAGAGGCATAACGGTTATTGGCCTAATTGTACTTACGAGCGATCTGTGAAGGGTCTGGTCTGCACTGCTGATTTGGTTAAGATGGACACCATAATAGTTATGAGGGAACTTCAAGCTATCGGTCTTTAGTTTGAGGTGCCTGGCAGTTAACGGATGGTTGGATCCTGTGACTAAAGAGTTTAGTCCAGTTATTCACGTACCGTTGGAGGTCTTCGAATCTACAGGTCTATGAGGTCCCCTTGGTAGCTTGGATTCTGTTAGGATTAATTCTTTGATTGTTGATTTTGAAATGTTCAAATTGACAAGAGGTATTTTGATTAATATGTGCATTATAATCGACATGATGTATAAGATACATCTAGTGAAGATTGATGTAAATGAGATTACATTAAGTACCATGGTATAGAAAAAGAACTATTGATCTTATATGTCTTCTTGAGCATGACAATTATTAAAACTATAGGTTATAAATATAGTATGATAAGTTGGTTATCATTTATAATTATAATAATATTAATTATTAGATAATTAATACTTTTTCTTTTAAATAACCAAAGTAGTGGGTGATTATTGGATCATGGTAACCGTGAGTATAAAGGAAAGTGGTTTACTATTTTGAAGAACAGGTTTTTTCACAAAAGTTTGAAAAAGAATTTTTGAGTTTTCTCTTCGGCGAAAAGAAACTCACGGAAGTCGTCAAGTAAATACAGATTTACTAAACGACGGTTGGGTGAGCTAAACGATCGTGTAGGTGCGAGCTAAACGATCGTGCAGTGTTTACTAAATGATCGCATAATTTTGCTAGACGATTGCTGGCCCAAGGTAAACGATCGTGTAGAATTGACCGAGTTAGACGATAGAGCTTAACGATTGCATATATTTTGTTAGACGATCGCATAGTTTTATCTAAACGATTGGGCATCGACCTATACGATAGGTCTCTGACTTCTCCCACTTGCCTAATCATGTACGCGCTTACTGTTTCCTCTATTCGTCTGCCTCACACCAAGTCTGAACAGAGGCCACCCTCTGGATTCTCACACTAAGAATACCAAGGTCTTCTTGTTGATGGTGTCAGACTCAACTCGACACCGTCGAGGTTTTCTGAAGGCCGTTCGTGGTGCGGCGGAGGAGTTCGTGTTACGGAGGAGTTCATGATCGAGGAGATCGTTGAGGACGAGTGTGAAGTGTTTGTGCGGTGTTCGTGCTATGTAGCGATCATGTAGATCGAGTGCTTGTGGTTGCTGTTGTTCGATCAGAGTTGGGCAACGGAGCGTGGAGATGTTTTTGCCTTTGTGCGAAGAGTTTGTCTCTTTATGCATTTGTTGTTCATGCTGTAATTTCTGTATTATTTGCATAATCGCTTGTATTGAAGTCGACTGTAAATGATTTGTTGATCCATGATTGTAAATTGGAAGAGTCTTGTTCCGCTGCCAGTGTAAATAATTTGGGTTTAAAATTGCCTTTTTGTTAAATCTTTTGGTATTACAAAGTGTTAATTGTAAGGGCCCCTGCGTTTTTGGGCGAAATTAACTTCACAATCGAGTCTGTAATTCAAAAAGTTCGAGTTTGTCGAGTCTTTCATTATGAAGCTTCGGCGCATGGCAATGCAATTCTCAACGAAGAAGAAGATCAAGCATTGATCGGATCGTGTAGCCTCAGGTAAACGATTGTAGGGATTTTACTAAGCGATCACTTAGTTACTACCTATGCGATCACATGTATGCGATACGGAGGCATTAGCTGAGCGATTGCTTAGGCAATGGTGCTTCGTGGCATCGTAGTCGCTTAAAAGATTGCAGAAGGCGGGCGCTGTGCGAAGCGCGCTAAGCGATCGTGTATTTCAGGCTTCATCGCTTAGTTACGGTACACGATTGTGTTGTAATATCTAAACGATCGGTTGAATTTTTCTAGATATAGTAAATGCTAAACGATCGTTTAACTTTGGAGCGCTGGTAAGCGATAGAACAAAGAGTTTGTTTTATTGGTTAGACAATCGCGGGGTGCTTAGTACACGATGGATGGTTGAAGAAGCGATGCTTTGTCAAGCGGTTCAAGACCCGGTTCGCCTGTTTGAACCAGAGATTCCTTATCTTATAATAGTTAGCTTTCGTTTTTGTGTTTTAAGGCAATTTTACCCGGTTCATCAAAATTTTTTTTTGCTTATACATGTGATGTATGGTATTTATATGTCAAAGTGTTTGTCATATAGTGAAAAACCCACCTAAGGTTATCAATTACTCATGCATCATGTATTATAAATGTTATAATCTTGTATGAATGAAAGCATGCGCATGCATCATGAAATATAAGAGTTATATTTTGCATGCATTGAGTATTATCTTGCATCATCCTTTTATTATAATTGTTATAGTCTAAGGGTGAATGGAAGCATGTCTTGCTTGTTTCATTGCGTTTTTTTGTATAAGTGTTATATAAAAGAAGTAGTAATGAATGGACAATGCATTGAGCATGACACTTAGGCCGTTTATAAGCGTTATGAATGCCTTGCATGTGTTAGCTTCACATTATGGTTGTTTCTTTTTATAAGTGTTATAAAGAAAATTAGACCTAAAATCAATAATTCAGAGTTACATGCGGACTTAAAGTGAACTCAAGTTTTTTAAAAGGGTTTTAAATTGGATTGAGATAGACCTAAGTTCATTTGGTTCTAAAGAGTTTAGTAACCTAGCTTAATCTTTTAAAATCGGTTTAATAGTATTAAATTGGTTGGAATAAAGATTAAATTTGTTGTAAACCTATCTATAAGGGACCTTTTGTCTAAGGCGAGTTCTGGCTAGGCTGGGGTTCTTAAGTTGACGAAAACGTAACACCCCTACCTGGGAACCTACCTGGAAAGGTGAATTAGATAGATTTTCAACAAGCATGCGACGTTTTGGTCAAAGACTCCGTTAAAGAGTTTAATGGATGATGATCAAAAGTTGTTCAACTATCCAAGGTACAAATTACTCTTGGGAAAACCTAAAAGTCACTTAGTTAAAATCCTTAGCCGTGTTTTTTCTAAGTAAACTAAACCCTAGTTTATAAAATACTCAGTGGGAGTAGGAGGCGTATCAGATATGTCTATGATTCCACTCACATTTCTCCCTATATGCTCACACCGTGAGATTCATGCTTGGCCTCGAGATGCCAAAGGATGCATCCTCCTTCGGATGGTGTTTGCATGAGTTAATATCAAAGTGGACGGAGAAAGTATTTATAGTAAGTGGGTAAAGGGTGTGTGCCAACACGTCCTATGGACTCTGTCATTGGTTCACACCGTGAGATCATTCTGTACGCCCTCGAGTCGCCTTCGATGCGGCCCCCTTCGGATAGGTTTTGTGCAGTTGGTCAATATCAAGGTGAACTCCAGAAATGGATAGGGCTGCTTTAGGTTTTGCCCTAATCGGATTTTCCCCTTCGGATTGGCCTTTTGGGACGGACTTATAGGGCTTAAAATGGTGGGTCACACTTACGAGAGATTGTTAAGTAAGTTAATGATCTCTTGGCCAAATCAATGATGACTTGCCGTTATAGGAACAAGAGTTGTTCTGGTATTAATGACTGGTTGAGATCTTCTCAATTCAGAGGAGGGATAACTAACCTCCCTTCGGTGGCTTTTGTCCTAAACTTTTGAAGCGTCAATGCGAAACTAGATGCCACACGGGGTTCATGTTAGTTTTGCTAAAACCTTATTGGATGTTGTTTTGTTTTACAACGGGTATTTGCTTAAAACCTAACGTAGGTCAATGTGTTTTTCTTTCAGCAACTCGTTAATATTTCCGTTTAAGCTTTTAAAAATGACCGATTTACTACAGTGGAAAGAATTGTGTGAGACAAATTTCATGGTAAACGACCTCCATCCCACTACTATCCAAAAGAGGTGACAAGACAGTAAATATGATTTATTGGTCATGGAGACATGTCTGGTAGAGAATGATGATTCTGCCTGGATCCTTGATTTAGATGCTACCCATCATGTTAATTCTCTTACCAAGGATTTAGTTCTTGGCAAACGTTTCCACAGGGAGAGATGACTCTTCGAGTCGGTAATGGTGAGGTTGTTTCAGTTGTTACTATAGGCAAGCTGAAGTTATTTATTGACAAGAAACGTTATCTGTTACTGGATAATGTTTTTGTAGTTCCTCATATCAAGAGGAACTTAATCTCGGTTTCTTGTCTCATTGAACAAGGCTATACCCTATCCTTTTTTTAGAATAAAATGTTTATTTTCAAGAATGGAATGGAGATTGGTTATGGTTCAATGGAAAATAACTTATATGTACTAAGGCCGTTGGTCATAAAAGCCTTGTTTAATACTGAAATGTTAAGTACGAAAACAACAGCTAAAGGACCAAAGGTTTCTCCAAATGAAAACGCCCATCTTTAGCATCTAAGGTTAGGTCACATCAACCTCAATAGGATTGAGAAGTTAGTGAAAAGTGGACTTCTAAAGAGTTTAGAAGAAAACTCCTTACTGGTTTGTGAATCATGCCTTGAAGGCAAGATGACCAAACGACCTTTTATTGGAAAAGGTTATAGAGCCAAGGAAGCCTTGGAGCTTGTACATTCAGACCTTTGTGGTCCGATGAATGTTAGAGCTCGAGGTGGGTATGAAGACTTCTTCTCTTTCATATATGATTTTTCAAGGTTTGGGTATCTCTTCCTAATGCAACAGTCTGAAGCTCTTGACAAGTTCAAGGAGTATAAATCTGAAGTTGAAAACTTGTTAGGTAAGAAGATAAAAACACTACAATTTGATCATGGTGGAGAGTATATGGACCTCCAATTCCAGAACTATATGATAGAACATGGGATTGCATCTCAACTCTCGGCCCCAGGTACACTTCAGCGGAATGGTGTATCAGAAAGAAGAAACAGAGCCTTGTTGGACATGGTTCAGTCTATGATGAGTTATGCTCATCTTCCAGACTCGTTTTAGGGTTATACAGTGCAGACTGCATGTTATATCCTGAACAACGTTCCCTTGAAAAGTGTTTCTGAAACACCTATTGAGTTATGGAGAGGCCGTAAAGGTAGTTTATGCCTCTTCAGGATTTGGGGCTGTCCGACACATGTGCTAGTGACTAACCCAAAGAAGTTGGAACTGCGTTCCAAGGTTTGCCTCTTTATGGGCTATCCCAAGGAAACGAGAGGAGGATACTTCTATATCCAAGTGAGAACAAAGTGTTTGTTTCCACTAATGTTATCTTCTTGGAAGAAGATCACATGAGGTATCATAAGCCACGAAGTAAGCTCGTTTTACGTGAGATCTCAAGTGAGACTGAGACTGCTGAGGGTTCACTAAGAGTTGTTGAACAGGCCGACAGATCAATAAAAGTTGTTGAGGTCAGAATGTTTAGTCAACCAGCTCAAGAGTTGAGATTGCCTCGACGTAGTGGGAGGGTTAGGAACCGACCAGATCGCTACATGGGTTTGACTGAAGCCCAAAACATCATTATGAATGATGGGATCGAGGATCCATTGTCTTTTAAGAAAGCGTGGATACAAGTTGAGAGTCAGTTTTTGGGTCGATTTGACATGTTCAAATTGACAAGAGGGAGTTCGATTATATATGATATAATTGAACGAGTTAATTAAATATGATATAATTAACTTTATGTATGAGATACATTAATTTGGAGGAAATTGGATATAAATATGATTTATATCTAGTAGAGGAAAAAATATTATAATTAATATTTGCTATTAATTTATAAGTTATAAATGTGATAAGATCACATTAATTGGACGATTTTAAAGGAAATAGGAAGGCACCTCTTCGTTTGAAATAATGGACGAGTGCATTATAAATAACAGATGGTATGTTGATCTCGGGGTGCGCGGGTATTGTGAAAAATATATTGTCATCGTTTAGAAAATCAGTGCCTATACGATAGGACTGCACGATCGTTTACATATACGATATTGTTAAGCGATCGCATACCAAGTACACCATTGTGCACTATTATCTAAACGATCGTTTACCTTTTTACTAAGCGATCGTTTAGCTCCCGGTATTTACTAAACAATCGTATAGACGATCGCTTAGTTTTTCCTCTGCGATCGTATTGGACGATCGCTCACATATTTCCTGCACGTTGTATAGACGATCGTTTACCTTTTCCTATACGATCGTATAGACAATCGTTTACTTTTTCTACACGATCGTATACTTCACCTAAATGATCAAGCATCCTGTCTATGTGATAGATGACGTCTTCTCCCACTTGCTTGATCGTTGTGTACGGTCGCTCTTCCTTCTTCCCTCTACCAAATCCGAACAAAGCCCACACTTTGGATTCTCACTCCAAGAATACTGAGGGCTCTAAGTGGTGTTGTCTTCTCCAATTCCTTCAGTTCGAGTGGTGACTATTCGAGGTAGACGGTTGGGCTTCAGACTCGAGAAATCTTCATCTGGTGTGACTTCTTGATTCCTTTTGCATCATGAAAATATGTTTGAGTGTATATGCGATAATTCTGTCACAATGAATTGGAAAGATCCGCTTCCGCTCGTAGTTACTCTTGAATAAGAGTTCCTTCAATTGGCATTAGAGCACTCGGTTTTTTGATATTCCAATTCATTGCTGTAAAAGAATTGCAAATACGTTCTTGGTGGGTGCATTTCTACACTGTTTAATCATTAAATTGTTGTGGATGTGTGGAATTATGGATGTTTCGTAGATGTTAGCCTCAGTTTATTTTAATTCTTCTACATTTGTGGTTGTTTGTAAAGGCCACTGTGTTTTTGAACATTAATAATCGTTATCGAGTCTGTATTCAAAGACTATATGAGTTTTGAATAGTTCGCGAAGAATATCGGAGCAAGCGTTGCGGTTCTTCAAGGATGGAGATGATCAAGTGTTGATCACATCGGTTAATTGGTAGAGAACGCGATTAAGTGTTGATTGCATCCTACAGTCAACGGAGTACGCGATTGCTATTGATTGCATCGGTTAAATGATGGAGTATGCGATCGCTGATGATCGCATCAGTTAAACGATGGGGTATGCGATCAAGTGTTGATCGCATCGTAGCGTCGATGTGGTACGCGATCGCTGATGATCGCATTGTGTAGACGATCGGGTAAGTGATCAAGGGTTTGATCGCATCGTGTCGTAGATCGTTTACATGATCACTGAGTATCGGTTGTGTAGATTGAGTGATGCTCCGCGTATCGCTTAACGCGCGCGCCTGGTCGATCGTTTAGGTCAACAAGCTTCATCGCTTAGTAATTGATAAATGATCGCTTAGTAATGCAAGGTAAATCGTTTACCTGACGCCGCATTAAGTGATTGCATAGACGATCATTCTGGTTAGTAAGCTTCATCGCTTAGTAACTGGGCTAAACGATCGCTTAGTAACGCAAGGTAAATCGTTTTACTTGACGCCGCGTTAAGTGATCGCATAGACGATCGTTTAGATCAGCAACGCTTCATCGCTTAGTAACTGACTAAATGATTCACTAAGTTAATGCAAGATAAATTGTTTACCTTGGTGCACGCATCAATTAGACGATGAGATGCTCGCGTATCATTTAACGCACGTGCATACTGGACGATCGTTTAGGTCAGCAAGCTTCATCGCTTTAGTAAATGACTAAACATCGCTTAGTAACACAAGGATAATCGTTTACCTGTTGTCGCACTATGCGATTAGCATAGACGATCAGGCTTTGCAGCCTCCTCGTCGTCTACGCGATCGTTTAATTATGCTTCTATCGTTAAATGTGCGCTGAACGATCATCTACCTATGGCATTTACTACACGATGGAGTCCTCCTGGCAGTTCAAGTCCTGGTTCGCCTGTGAACCGGTTTACTCGATGAAAAATGTAATAGATAGGGTTATTTCATTCTAGTTTTATAAAGGCTCATCCCGGTCCATAAATCCTTCATTTTTTACATGCGATGTAGATTTTTAATATGTCATATGGTATGCACATATAGATAAACCCCACCTTAGGTCATGCATATTTTCTTTATTATAAGTGTTATAGTTTGGAGAAGCATGTTTTAATTTACATAAATGCATGCTCATGCATCATATAATATAAGGGTTACATTTATGTATGCTTTAATTTTTTTTTGTTATATTTATAAGCGTTATAAATACTTCTTTATGTGGGTGAGTATTTTAGTCGTTTATTGTATAAATGATTATAAAATGAAATTAGAACTAAAATGTCCATTTGTAGCAAGTCTATCTATAGTAGATATTTGTCGAAGGCGGGTTTTGTCTAGGCTGGGGTATTTAAGATGACGGCAATGGAACACCCCTACCTGGGAACCTACTTGGAAAGGTAATTTAGATAGATTTGATGCATGCAAACTAAGGTCAGTCCATTAAAGAGTTTGATGTGTCTACTTGGATTTTTTATTTCAAAGACAAAAGTTATTTTTTAACAAACTTTATAAATGACTTAGATCGTAATCAGTAGCTGGATTGTCTAGGTTAATAAACCCCTAGGTTGAACATTCAGTGGGAGGTTCTTGGGGCATTTGATACTTCATTTTCACCTCTCACGTTTCTCCCTCATAGTCCACACCATGAGATCTACTCTCGGCCTTGAGGCACCTTTGAAGTTTCCCCCCAACGGATGGTGTTTGGGTTGGTCAATATCAAGGTGGATGGAGAGAGTGTTCATAGTAAGTGGGAGTGGGAAGTGCGACAACATATCCCTCGGTCTCCCTCATTGGATTGAATAAAGTTTCTGTGCATTGCCTCGTGGCACCCTAGGTGTGTCCCCCTATAGGATGGATGTTTTGCACGATTCTTTATTTGATCTCCTGTAAGAGGATAAGGTTACTTAGTCTCTTGTCCTAATCTGTCTTTACCCTACGGTAAGTGCATTAGGGCGGGAATCTGAGGCCGAAAACGAGGGGTTACACTTACGCAGGATTGTTAAGGGTTAACTATTCTTGACCGAACAAATGGTGGCTGTTAGGTTTAGTTCCAAGAGTTGGTTCTGCCAAATGGTTGAGATTGTCTCATCCCAGTGAAGGGCCATCCGATCACCCCACCAGTGACGTTTGTGCTACCTCACTAGGGCATCATTGCAAAATAGAAGTCTTTTCACATAGGGTACTTGGAATATATTTTGCTAAAAATTAATTGGTTAATTAAAACGTGGTTTTTTCAAAGTCTTATAAAAGGTTTTTCATTATTTTTTAGCAACGGTTTTTTTAATGGCATCAGCCACTATCAATTTTCTTAAAGCCGAAAAACTAAATGGCTAAAACTATTCAAGTTGGAAACATATGCTCACGACGATACTCATCATCGAGGATCTGAAGTTTGTCCTTATGGAGGAATGTTCTCCTATTCCATCTCAGGACGCTGCTCGAAATGTTCGGATAGCGTACGAGCGTTGGATACGGGCAAATGAGAAGGCTCGAGCCTATATTCTGGCCAGTCTTAATAACGTCTTGGCCAAGAAACACGAGTCCAAGGTCTCAGCTCGTAAGATCATGGAATCCCTGCGGGGAATGTTCGGACAACCGTCTGGACAGCTCAAGCATAAGGCTCTGAAACACATCTTCAGCTCCAAAATGGAGGAAGGCACCTCTGTTTGTGAACATGTGCTGAATATGATGATCCATTTTAATGAGGTGGAGATGAATGGGTCTAATATTGATGAGGGTATTCAGGTTAGCATTATCCTGCATTCAATTCCGGAGAGCTTCTTTCACTTTGTTTGCAATGCGATTCTTAACAAAGTGGAATAGTCCCTTACCACTCTCTTCAACGAGTTGCAGACTTACCAATCCTTGCTGAAAAAGTAAAGAGAAAAATGGAGGTAAGGAAAATGTTGTCTCGTCCTCTAAAAGGTTTTATTGAGCTTGGACCCTAGGAAAAAAGTCTGGACCTTCCATTTCTAACTTTGGAAAGGGGAAGAAGAAGAAGGCTAGTAAAGAGAAAGGGAATGCGCCTGCTAACCCGCCACCTATCGCCCAGAAGAAACGTCCAACAGACACTGGAAGAGGAATTGTCCTCGTTATTTGAAGAAAAAGAAGGCGGACAAGGCTAAGGCCAAGGCAGATAGAGGTAAATATGATTTGCTTGTATTAGAAACTTGTTTAGTGGAGAATGATGATTCTGCTTGGATATTAGATTCGAGTGCCACTAATCATGTATGTTCTTCTTTTCAGAGGATTAGATCCTGGCGATAGTTGGAGGCTGGGAGATGATGATGTGAGTAGGCACGGGGCACGTCGTCTCAACTGTGGTAGTGGGAGACATCCAGTTTACTTTACAGAATAGGTTTCTTATATTAAAAGATGTCTTTGTAGTTCCTGAACTAAAAAGGAACCTTATTTCTGTAAAGTGTCTGTTACAATACAATTACACTATTTCTTTTAAATTGAATAAAGCGTTTATTTGTAAGGATGGTGTTGAAATTTGTACAGCTAAACTGGAAAATAACTTGTATGTGCTAATACCTTTAGCCTTAAGTTCCCTTCATAACATGGAGATGTTTAAATCTTCCGTAACTCAATCTAAATATCAATGAGTTTTTCCAAAAGAAAATGCCCAACTTTGGCACCTTAGATTATGGCACATCAATCTCAATAGGATTGAGAGATTGGTAAAGAATGGCTTTCTAAGCGAGCTAGAGGAAAATTCTTTACCAGTGTGCGAATCTTGTCTTGAATGTAAGATGACTAAACGATCTTTTACTGGAAAAGGTTATCGAGCTAAAGAGCCTATTGAATTAGTACATTTTGATTTTTGTGGTCCTATGAATGTATGAGCTCGAGGAGGCTATGAGTACTTTATCATTTTTACTGATGATTAGTTGAGATATGGGTATATCTATCTGATGCAACGAAAGTCTGAATCTTTTGAAAAGTTCAAATTGTTTAAGGTCAAAGTTGAAAATGCTTTGGATAGATGAATAAAAACACTTCGATCAGATTGAGGTGGAGAGTTTTTGGATTCTAAGTTCCAGGACTATTTATTAGAATATGGAATCGTTTCCCAACTCTCGGCACTAGGTACACTCAGCAAAATGGTGTAGCAGAGAGGAGAAACCGAACCTTGTTGGATATGGTTCGTTCGATGATGAGTTACGCTTCTTTACCGGACTTGTTTTGGGGTTTTGTAGTTGAGACTACGGTATACATTCTCAATTATGTTCCTTCTAAGAGTGTTGCAAGAACACCTTTGGAATTGTGAAACGAGCCTAAAGCTAGTTTACGTCACTTCCGCATATGGGGTTGCCCAGCACATGTGCTTAAGGCAAATCCCAAGAAGTTAGAATCACGATCGAGGTTGTGCCTCTTTGTAGGCTACCGCAAAGGTACACGAGGAGGTTACTTTTATGATCCGTTCGAAAACAAGGTGTTTGTTTCCATGAACGCTACTTTCCTAGAGGAGGATCATATCAGGGAGCATAGTCCACATAGTAAAATCATGATAAATGAGCTTTCCAAAGAAACTAATGAAACTTCAACAAGAGTTATTGAAGGACCTGATTCATCAAACAGAATTGTTGATGATAGATCATCTGGTAGGTTGGTTCCACCTCAAGAGTTGAGGGAACCTCGACGCAGTGAGAGGGTTATGAACCTGTCTGATCGCTATCTGGGTTTCACGAAAATCTAGCTATGATGATAGATGGTGACGTTGAGGATCCGTTGTCCTATAAAAGGGCAATGGAGGATGTTGTTCGGGATGAATGGGTCAAAGCCATGAATCTTGAGATGGAGTCGATGTACTTCAACTCAATGTGAGATCTTGTAGATCAGCCTGATGGGGTAAGACCTATAAGCTGTAAATGGATCTACAAGCGCAAACGGGGTGCTGATGGGAAGGTGCAAACCTTCAAGGCTTGACTTGTGGCAAGGGGTTATACCCAGGAGGAGGGAGTTGACTATAAGGAGACTTTCTCACCTGTTTCCATGTTAAAGTCGATTCACATCCTCTTGTCCATTGTAGCTTATTATGATTATAAGATTTGGCAAATGGACGTCAAGACGAATTTTCTGAATGGCAATCTTGAGGAAACCATTTACATGGTACAACCCGAAGGATTCATTACCCAAGGTCAATAGCAAAATGTTTGCAAACTGAATCGGTCCATTTATGGGCTGAAGCAGGCATCTTGATCTTGGAATATTCGGTTTGATGCTGCGATTAAATTGCATGGCTTTGACCAAAACGTTGATGAACCTTGTGTTTATAAGAAAATAGTCAACAATTCAGTAGCTTTCTTAGTATTGTATGTAGATGATATACTACTCATTGGGAATGATGTAGGTCTACTGACTACAGTTAAGAACTGGCTAGTGACCCAATTCCAAATGAAAGATTTGGGAGAGCCTCAGTTTGTTCTGGGTATACAGATCTTTCGGGATCGTAAGAACAAAGTGCTAGTGTTGTCTCAGGCATCGTATATTGAAAAAATATTGCTCAAGTACTCGACGCAGAACTCCAAAAAGGGCCTACTACCATTCAGGCATGGAGTCACTTTGTCTAAGGACATGTGTCCTAAGACGCCTCAAGAGGTTAAGGACATGAGACGGGTCTCATATGCATCTGTCGTTGGTAGTTTAATGTATGTGATTGCCTCTGCCTAGGCAGCATTTACTATGTTGTGGGAATAGTCAGTATATTAGTCTAACCCCAGGCCAGGGTCATTGGACACAGTTAAGAAAATCCTCACAGGTTTTCGGAGAAGAGGACTACATGCCCTCCGTGTATGGGTCTCGGGAGTTGATCCTTACTGGATACAGTGATTTTCAAGTTTTCAAAGACTGATAAGGACTCTTGAAATTCACTTTAGGGTCAGTATTTAACTCTTAATGACGAACTGTAGTGTTGGTGAAGCACTAAGCAGGGGGTGCATCCGCCGACTTCAGATGGAGCCGAGTAGTAGCAGGCTTGATGAAGCTGTTAAAGAGTGGTCTGGTACCAGGAAATCTGAAGAGTGCGAAGTATGTTCCAGATAGTTAGGCCCATCACCTTATTGTGACAATAGTGTGCTGTGGCAAACTCCAAGAGCCAGGATCTAGGCGCGAAGAACAAAAGGGAACTTATCAGTATGATCGAGAGATAGTGCATCGAGGAGGACGTGAGTCGCCAAGATCGGCTCAGAGCATAAGTTATGACCATTTACGAAGGCATCATGCTAAGTGTTATGAGGGTACTTCAAAGGTATGGTCTAAGGACCACCCTGGCTGGACTAGGGGCAGGTGGAATATTTGTTGCACTGGGTTTATCCTAGTTTTAATTTTGTTTATCTATTCTTGTATCTCCTATCTTCGCTTTAGGATAAATATGAGAGATTTTTGGGGGTTGTCTTTAAAAGTCTTGTGCAGTAGTTTGTAAATCAGACTTTAAATACAACACTTGGAGTATATGATAAAATATATTTATTTCACTACTATTGACTTTGCACTGAATTAGATTTTTTTTTCATTTTACCACAAACCATAAACTTAAGATCCTTGTTATATGTTAATGTAACTTTAAGCATTATTGTGGTAATACAAGTTGAGATCATGTTTGAGTTCTGATAGTATATGATATAAGAGGAGGCTATCCTGGTTACGCTACGGATGCGCGCTTTGTGGAATGGTCAAAAGTGTTGTAATTGACAGAGATTATCTACCTAATTCATTCGTGTAAGGGGAATGTAGGGGGGGCCGTCCTATCAAGAAGGTTTTTGTATAAGACCTGACGCACAAAGTGTTTAACGTCGTCGTTATATAACCGTTATAACTGAGATTCATTCACTAGGATGACCATAGGTAACATGACCTCAATCCTGAGTGAGTTGAGAACTCCTGCCATTGAGGGTTGTCCTTTGATTTGCATGAGTGCGAATGGCCAGAACGCCGACTCAAACCTACCATTTTGGGGATTCGTCTGATGTGAAAGTTGGGAACTCAGCTACAGAAGATGGATTTCACTCCTTCCCCGAGGTAGGGGTAAGTAGATAGATAGCTCCCTTAAAAGTTGATTCCAAGGCTTGAACGATGTGGCGCCACACACCTTCTCTTGGCCCGAGAGGTGTTCACACATAGTTGGACTATGTTGTTTTGTGGAATGCCTGGCAGTTAACAGATGGTGGATATCGTGACTAAAGAGTTTAGTCAGCTATTCACGTATCGTTGGAGCTTTGAGCCATAGGTCCATAAGGTCCCTTTGGTAGCTTGGATACAAGTTGAGAGTCGGTTTTTGGGTCGATTTGAAATGTTCAAATTGACAAGAGGGGGTTCGATTATATATGATATAATTGAACGAGTTAATTAAATATGATATAATTAACTTTATGTATGAGATATATTAATTTGGAGGAAATTGTATATAAATATGATTTATATCTAGTAGAGGAAAAAATATTATAATTAATATTTGATATTAATTTATAAGTTATGAATGTGATAAGATCACATTAATTGGACGGTTTTAAAGGAAATGGGAAGGCGCCTCTTCATTTGAAATAATGGACGAGTGCATTATAAATAGCAGATGGTATGTTGATCTCGGGGTACGTGGGTATTGTGAAAAAAATAGTGTCATCGTTTAGAAAATCAGTGCCTATACGATAGGACTGCACGATCGTTTACATATACGATATTGTTAAGCGATCGCATACCAAGTACATCGTCGCGCGCTATTATCTAAACGATCGTTTACCTTTTTACTAAGTGATCGTTTATCTCTCAGTATTTACTAAACGATCGTATAGACGATCGCTTAGTTTTTCCTACACGATCGTATTGGACGATCGTTCACCCTTGTCTTATACGATCGTATAGACAATCTTTTACGTTTTCCTACACGATCGTATAGACGATCGTTTACTTTTTTTACATGATCGTATACTTCACCTAAATGATCAAGCATTCTGTCTATGTGATAGACGACCTCTTCTTCCACTAGCTTGATCTTTGTGTACGGTTGCTCTTCCTCCTTCCCTCTACCAAATCCGAACAAAGCCCACACTTTGGATTCTCACTCCAATAATACTGAGGGCTCTAAGTGGTGTTGTCTTCTCCGATTCCTTCTCTTCGAGTGGTGACTGTTCGAGGTAACGGTTGGGCTTCCGACTCGAGAAATCTTCATTTGGTGTGACTTCTTGATCCTTTTTGCATCATGAAAGTATGTTTGAATGTATATGCAATAATTCTATCACAATGAATTGGAAAGATTCGTTTCCGCTCGTAGGTACTCTTGAATAAGAGTTCCTTCAAAAACTACCCCCAATGGAATTCTAAAGGTCTGAGTATTTCAAAATCGTTTGAAAATAATAAATACAGTATACCTACTCCTATCACACCTCACAATAATCAATGAACTTTAACTAAAACCCTAACCAAACATTTATTTTGCAAAACTCTTCACCTTCTTCAGACACTTTAGATGGTTCACGGACGTTTCTTGCAGACGCTGTTGGTCATCTTTAGATGGTTCACGGACGTTTCTTGCAGACACTTCAGACGGCTCACGATATTGCACAATAAACGTCCGTATAGCTTCAAGCGCTTCAGACGCTTCTTCTTCACAATAATACCTTCGATGCTTCAGACACTTCTTCAGATGCTTCTTCGACATTTATCCATTCGACACTTCACCTTCTTCAATCCTCAGACGCTTCACCTCCTTGAATCTTTCAGACGCTTCACCTTCTTCGACGCTTCAGACACATATTGGTCTCCTTGAATCCTTCACCTTCTTCGATGGCGGCAATAATATCTCTTTCAGATGCTTCACCTTTGACGACGACAATAATATCTCTTTCACCTTTACCTTCTTGGCTTTCTTTCTTTCAGACGACGACAGATGCTTCACCTTCGACGACGGCAATAATATTTCTTTCTCGGCTTTCTTTCTTTTCCTTTCAGATGCTTGACCTTCGGGAACTTCTTGTCAGAAAACTTCAAGCGGCAGGTACAAGAGGTGAAACCAGTGTTGGTCGTCACTCTTTATATTCCATTATTTTCCAAAAATAAAAAAATATTTAATATTGGTTCTACTGTTAAGTATTTAGATTCGAATCTTTTGGGATATAAAAAAATGCCATTTTTTTAGGAGCCAAAAACAGAAACGACAATATAAAATCTAGCCCTTTGGTTGTTTGTATTTAACTGATAAGTCTGCCATTTATCAAACATTAGAAGCCATGAACAAAGAGAAAGCTAGAGGAAGAAGCAGAGCCAACGAACGATTAAGAGCACCTGGAATAACTGGTGAAAAAAAACAAATAAGTAAAAGGCCAATAGTTCTCAACAGTGACGACGAGGTATGTTTTTAATTTACTTTAATGTATTTGAAAACATCAAATTTTAATCATACATATAAAAAAGGGGGGAATAGAGACAATGGTAAGGGGATCAGGCCAAAAACATGAAACTCCAATAACTAGCAACAAACGAAAGCGCGATGCTTCTGCAATAGAGGTGAAAATTCAAGCAAACAACCCAAGGATAAAGAGCAAAGTCAGGATTATTTGAAACAAAAAAAAGCAAGGTCAACAAGAATGTTGGTTGAAAATCTTATAGATCTAAATTGTGATGCAGACTGTGAAAAAAAAGTTAGAACCAAAGAAGAAAGGAGAAGAAAGGGAGAAAGGAAGTAGTAGAAGAAAAAGAAGAGCAAGATGAACAACATGAGGGAAAGGTATGATAATGTACATTTACAGTGTATTTGTTAACGTATATACATAATATAATTACTAAATAATGAAACAGGATGAACAAGATAGTAATGAGTATGAAGAGGAAGAAGAGAAGCTTGAAGGAACGTGTGAAAATGTGCATGATGAAAGCAAAGACAATGAAGAAGAACAGTCTTAAAGTCGTGGGGAAACAACACAATCAGAAAAGAGATCATCTAGTGGAGAGTCGGACAAGAGGATTGAAACAACGAAAGGAAAGAAGGTAATCTCATCTATGGAATGGATATATGTGAGGTATTCTTACTTAAATATTTACTGATATTTGAAAATATTAGGTAAAAACTAAATCTGATAAAGGGAAAGGAAAAGTAGGAACACGCCAAAAGGGAAAAAGAATTGAATTGATAGAACCACGTGCGGTATTTTTACTCAAATACTTTGTACTTGTTTTTACTATTAGCATATTATTAAGCTTGTGTTTTTGGTTTATTTCAAATGTGTTAGGACTCTTTGTATCTGATGGATAGTGCAAGGAGAAATGAATCACTAAAAATAAACTTGCAAATAAAGACTTCTATAATTGATAAAATCAAGGAGAATTTAAGTGATGAGTTACAACAGAGATTTAGAGAAACCGTTTTTGGACATTTTCTTGATTTTTCCATTACAAATCAATCTTCTCAGCTGTTGTTACACCTAATACAAAGGCAATGTAAACCAAAGTCATCATCCCAGCCGAATTTCTTCATAGTGGTAGAGTAATGAAATTTGGTTTGAGAGAGTTTGCATTGATAACTTGTCCAAATTGTGGGGAATTACCAATAATTGATACAAGTGGGATAAAGGGAGAAGGAAATATAAGAAAAATATACTTCGAGGATATGAAAGCTGTGAGTAGGTATTTTCTTAACATAGCTTTTAATGTTAGCAAGGCAGGATGTGAAAGTGATAGGATAAAAATGGCGAAGTTGTATTTCTTGGGAAGCTTTCTTCTCCCAAAACAAGATTCGGTGAATGTGAATATATACCACATACTGATGGTTGATGACGATGACCTCTTCGATAACTACCCATGGGGAAGTGTTGCATTTAATTTACTTGTTGATGTTATGCATAGAGCAATACACAACAAAGGTAAATAAGGAATATTAATGGGGTGATTCATATTCCCAATCTTAGCATGGGCATACGAGGTCATACCCACCTTGAGCTCGTCATAAAATTTCTTTGCCAGGAAGGTTTCTAACAATGTTCAAAGAATAGTAAATTGGGCTGCAGACAGTCAACCCAAATGGAAGGATCTCAAGCGAAAAGTGTTTGATTCAAAAGAGGTATAAATATCTATACAACAAAATATACGTAGAGTTTTAAATTCTAATCTATAAACTAACATCTTATTCCCTTGTTTACTTGACAGCTTGAAATTTGTCCATTACTTGCGACCCCACATGAAATGACTATGCCATATTTTGCCCCATTCATTGAGGAGGAAAAAAGGGTGTTGTAAGAGGTCGAAGAAGAAATGAGCAAATATAGACCGAAAGAGAGTGGTTGAACTATCCTTGAATAGAAGACCCGATTTATCATATGACAAAGATGAAATGGAACAAAGGTTTGAAGGAATAGAGAAAATGGAACAATTAATGAACACAAGGATGAATGAAATCTTTAATGCCATGAAGAATAATCAGTAAATCTTAATAAAGAAGATCGATGACTTGGTGGAGTCGTTAACCAAACTGATTGACTACATGAAGACTACACAAGCTATCCAATCACATGCATCAACAAGCGATCCTTTTATGGTATGTACACTAACTACACTGTATTTATTGTTTTTCATAGTACAAACCTATTATGAATTATATGGAAATAGCCTGCATCCCAATTTGAAAAGGAACTAAATAGTATTGAGAAAAAACAAGAAGAAAAAGAAGAAGAGAAGGAGTTGGTTGATGGTTCTGATGCTCCTACAATGGTTCGAAGAAAAGATAACGACGAAGACGAAGAAGGCAATGGAAACAATGATCATAGACTGAAAATACAATCAGTAGTATACAAAGAAACATGCCATGGAGATAAAAACAAGGAGTCTGAAGAAAAAGGAAGTAAAGAAACAGAGGTCAAGGTGAGTTGATAAGCATGTTGCATATTATAAATTTTAAAAATACATGGAAATTGAATAGCATAATTGATTGAGATAGGACAATCAAGATACTGATGAGAAATCAACGAAGTGATACGATCAATTGATGAAGGAGAGATTTACAAGAAGTTGGAGATGTCAAACAAGCGAAAGACAACAATATTGGTATGTTCCTTTTAAACTGTACAATCCTGGTACCTATCATCTTTTAACCCAATATTAAATAAATTATTTCAACTTTTTAACCACAACTAAGATCCTTCAAAAGGTACAACCATTGAGGTGCACGGGTCAACCCCCACAACCAAAAAAATAAGAGGTATAATACTACAACTAATGTAGATCTTGAACATATAATGTGTATTTCTACATATCTCTAACAGATGTTGTCTCTTTAATAACTAATAAAAGGTCAAAAGGAAGGTGGAAATGATTGGTAAGCTTTACAACATTGATGAAAATAACCCTACTACAAGGATCATACTCAAACATGTAAGAACAATTGATCTTGTAAATTTGATCACTATTATAATTCATTAAGTCCTAACAACTAATTGGTCATTAAATGTTGTTAGTTACACATAACTAAGCAAGAGTTGATCATGATGGCTAACCAAGAGGAGGAGAGAAGATCAAAGTAATAGGAACTAAAAAGGAAACTGCCAAAAATGAATCATGCGAGTCCACCAATGACAGGCATATGGATAGATGCAACAAGAGGGATAATACGAAAACCTCAAACCACGGATGAAAATACACTCCCGGATGGCCCATCATTTGACTTGCACCTAAGACAAGCCTGATCTTGCAATGAATGATCAAAGCAACCGATTCTGGCTTTTTATGTGATTCCCAATCTGGATATTGAAAGTAGGATACATTCAGATTTTGTTTCTGCTATATGGGCGAATTCTATAATCTTGTTTTGGTATATGTTTTAAACTTTAGAACTTTTCAGTAGTCTTGCTTCCTGTATTTAATGGACAAAATGATTTGAACATGTTGATGCAGCTATTTTGGTAGCTGTCTAAACGTTTTAGGATTTAGTAGTCTTGCTTCTTGTTTTGGTATAGAGTTTAACTATTTTGGATTCTGAAAATATGTTGAATATGTTGATGCAGTTGACTAAATGTCTTAGGATTTAGTAGTCTTGCTTCCTATTTCGGTATACAGTTTAATTATTTTGGATTCTGAAAATATAATAGCTTTGAATTTGGTGCAGCTGTTTTGTACGAGTTTGTCTGGGCAGCCCTATACTAAATAACCTCGGTAAAGTCTTAGTCGTCCAGAGGGCATATATATAAATTATTTGTAGGTGAATTGAACTTTTCACATTACACATACATGAAGTTTAATAAAAACAAACACACTGTAATTATAAAGCATGTAGCTCAATCTCCAACCCTTAATAACTAAAATGAACAATGAATATATAAAGTGATTTGGAATTGTTATCGTTACTCTTTTGATATATCAATAAATAGTTTGGAATCAATCTATTAGTAATATTTAACTTTCAATTCCAATACAATAATTGGTATATGATTACTATTTTTGTATATAATCTGAATATTGTGAAATGATTTCACGAACACACTGTAATTCTAAAACGTTTAGTTCAATGTGACATTATGAATAATACAAAGGACTAAAGAGCGAATATAAATTAGTAATATTTAACTTTTAATTCCATATACAATATTGGTATATCATTACTGTTTTGTATATAATCTAAATATTTTGAATTGATTTTATAAACACTGGGTAGGCGATCGTATGACATTTTTCGGATATTTGATAGGCCTCCAATTTAGTAGGCGAATCATATATCATTTGGTAGTTTCGTGTAAGCGATCGCGGGGTCTTCGTGGGTGATCGTCTAGTGTTACTCAGTGATCGTGTAGCTGAGCTCAGCGATCATGTAGCATTTGGTAGGCAATCGTATAGTATTGGGTAGGCGATCGTATAGCATTTTGTTACTCAACGATCGTGTAGTATTTGGCAGGCGATCGTGTAGCATTTGGTAGGTGATCGTATAGGATTAGGTAGGTGATCGTATAACATTGGGTAGGCGATCGTATAGTATTTTGTTACTCATCATTCGTGTAGCAGAGCTAAGCGATCATTTAGTCGAGCTCAGTGATCGTGTAGCTGAGCTCAACGATCGTCTAGCATTGGGTAGGCGATCGTATAACATTTTATTACTTAGCGATCGTGTAGTGGAGCTCAGTGATCGTGTAGATAATTTAAGCGATCGTATGGTATTTTGTAAATGATCGTTTGGACTTGTTAAGTGATCATCTAGTCTCTGTGAACTGAAAGTACAAAGGACTGAACAACCAACATAAATTAGTAATATTTAACTTTCAGTTCCATGTACAATCATTAATACAAATAACAATTCCTTCCATAAACAATATTAAGTTTGAACATCAAAGAACCGTTTGAAGAGGGAACGTAAAGTAGAACAATACTAAACGATATAACACTGTAGGTGCATTCAATGTTGTATGGGATCCTTTCAAGACCTACAATTATGACCCCTCTTACTGCACCGACTACAGCGGACTGTAGCTTTGTTTTCTAAACAAGACGTGAACCTTTTTTTCTTAGGCCTCCCAGCTAGACGTTTGACATTAGGAGGAAGAACTGAATCATTGCCAATTGCATGACTTGTAGTGAATTTTTGAACATTGCCAATAGGTCGCGTGTCTTTTCTGTATAACAAACGTAGATTGGAAACACGATAGAAATCATGTGCATATGATTGTAGTTGAAGGTTCCTACGAGACAATGCAATGCATGCAGGAGAGTACAAAATCATATCTAGGTCCCACCACCAACATGAGCAAGTACGATTCTAAATGTTAACAACAAATTAGTTAGAGCGATCATGCACTTCAAATTCATATTGGTTAATGGGGTACAACTACAAAAAAAAAAAAAAAAAGAAAAAAATCAGAGATGATAAACTTACAATTTTTCTATTAATAATAGGCTCAATCGAATACAAATACCGTGTAACTAAAAGAACATTTACATCCATTGACCTACTGTCCCTTAAGACTGATCGAATAATGTTCTCTGCATGCGATGACAATTTAGAATGCTGAAAACTCTAATGACTATGACGTTTGTAAAACTATTTTTGAACCAAACTACGGATAGATTGAAGGAGATTAATAACAGGTAATTCACATGCTTCCTTTAAAGCTGAATTCATGCATTCAGATATATTGATTGTCATTAAGGGATATCTTTTCCTCCGAAAAAATGTCCTAGCCCATTTGGATTTGCCAACATCCTCTAATTCAATCCTAATGGATGGAGGAATCTCATCCAATTGCCTCATGTAATACTCAAATTCACCAATTGTATATGCTCTTGTACACATATGGAAAGTGTCTACAATTGGACGTGACTTATGGTTCTTAATAAGGTTTTTATACAAATGAATGCACACAACTCGTGTTCAGCAAAATCATAAACAGAACTAACACCCTTGGCTATACTTTTATGACCATCAGACATAATAACATGGTCGTTAGAATCCCCAAAAATAGCTTTAAGGTTACGAAAAAACCAAGACCATGATGCATCATTCTCATAATTGACAACGACAAATGCAAGAGGTACAATCTGCGAATTGCCTTCAAGTGTACAAGCAGAAAATAATGTCCCCATAAAATTGTTCTTTAAACATGCACCATCGACTGACATAATAGGAAAACAAAATTTCCATGCATCTATAGAAGCAGCAAGCGCTATAAAGTAATACTTAAACCTACCTTCATCATCAAATTCTTGTGTTGTATATGTTCCTGTAAGTAATAAACATTTAGATTGATTATACAAGACAAAGTAGAGTGTATATAATTGCTTAAACTAAATATAGACGAGAAACATACCAGGATTGTTTTCAATCAATGCAGTTGAAAATGGTGGCAAACCGATGTATGATGACTCAGAAGTCCCCCTGAGGGAATTGAGGCAATCTCACGACCTCTCCAAGCTTTATCATAACTTATATTTACACCATGTTGTCTTCTCATATAGCTTACAACATCACACGGTCGGCATGGGACTTTTTCATTCATTTTAAAAAATGACTTTGTACATTCAGCAACAATCCAGGATGTTGCTTGTCGATGACCATCTTTAACAATGTCAATACAACATTTATGGTTATCGATGAATTTCTGAACAATCCACACACCACCCCCTCTATATACAGATGCACGTAGATACCACCCACAAGACATATCCTTGCAATGAATTTCAAACGAAGTTTTGTTTGACCTAGTAGTAGTAAGTTCGAAACTGTTTTTAAGAGCAAGAAAATAAATTGCTTTCTTCAATACAGACTTGCTACTAAAAGGTAAACCTACTCTAATGGGAATACCAGATTGAAAGACATCAAAATCTTGAGAATCAACAATTTCATTGTTGCCCGCAGGATGTTTGAAAGATTGATCAATGTTTGTCGATTCATTATTCAAATACAATGTATTTTGAGAGTTTTGGGCAACAGATGAGACATGGTCAACAACTACACATAAATCAATTTCGGGGGAATCTGGTAACATTAACATCAACCACAAAATATATTTATCTTCAACAATGCTAATAAGATTCGAATTGGAAGAACCAATCCAGTACATTATCAAACGAGATATAGTTAACTCACCAGAGGGAAAAAGTTTACCTTGGATATATTCCACAAATTGTTGGAACGATGAATTTGATGGAATATACGCATCACAATCTCGGAAATCATGGTATTGAGAATTCTCATCCCATCGACCATTAAATAGGAGTTTAACCCGTTGTAAAGTCATAGCAAAAACATTAGCAAAAGTTAATGAATTAACAAGGAAACCTAAATCGATGAAACCTTTTGTGTACGTAACAAAACTTATGACAAAGTTCAAGCAAACAATCGAGTTGATTCTTGTGCAATCAACACATGACCATTTTTTTAGGAACTAATATTTTTTTAGGAATGTTAAAATTCGGCATATAAACCTAATTTATTACGAATATGAGAAAAACAATATCGAAATTTGAAAAAAAAGTATATGGATAAAAGAAGTTTTAATAATATATGGGTATTTCAAATATAGATTTGGTTTCAAAATCTGGATATTTTATTAAGGTGAGATAAATTCGAAAAGTTGTTAAACATAATCTAATTTAATAATAAAATATAGAGATTGTGTTATCTAAAAATTAGGAAATAAGTTTTAATATTATATGGATATTTCAAATATAAATTTGGTTTTAAAATGTGGATATTTTATTAAGGTGAGATAAATTCAAAAAGCGGTTAAATAGAATCTAAAATAATAATAAACTATAGAGATTATATTAACTATATGAGCAAAATTAGGAAGACGGTTGTCCTTGGCAAATATCAACAATTACCCTGTACATAAATCTCACCCTACTTTCTCTTTTGGAATTACCCTGTATTTGTGGTTACGACAACAACAACATCCCCAAACAAGTGAAGGGCAAATCAAGAATTTTGAAATTTGCAGCCATGAGCATGTCACATGAGTTGCCATAATTCTTATTCCTGGGCGGTTTTGCTATTTTTCCGAATGAAACCTCAAAAACCACCATCTACTCCAATTCCCCTTTTTGTTTTTTAATCAAATTAAGCCTTTTGGAAGCAGCTTAGCTCTTCTTTTATGCCTTTATGTACAAAAGGCAAAGAAAGTGCCCAATGAATTCAAAGCCAGACTACTCAATGCATATACAATCCTAGTATGTCCACGACATATGATCTCGTGACGATGCATACCACGTGCCATGTGTCGACGATATAAAGTTTCGTAAGATTTATTAAAAGTATATGTACTAAAATTGGACATGTTAAAAGTAAATGAACAAAAATTGAACAATTTACGACTAAAATGATATTTTTACCTTTTTCTTTTCACAACTTTGTAATTCCATTTCCATCAATAATAGTAGGTAGCATGCACAATAAACTTAGATAGTAAGTCATGATCAAAGATCATGTCCGAAACTATTTAATTTATTTATTAGATCATTGACATGCCTTTTTGATATAAACCTTTCCCTCTTTTCTAACTTTGTTGTCTTATTTGAAGCCTCCCTTCACTATATGGCCCCTGTCCTCTAATGCTCCCTCTAGATCGTAGTTGCAAATGATGAAAGTAAGAAAATAAAAAAGAGAGAGAAATCGTTGGGATTGAATATGCCTCTGTATATTTCACTATGTATTGTATGGTAAATGGTACAAGGCTTATATAGTCATTGGAGAAGAAGAATGTAAAAAATGAATAGAATATCTTCAATACAGATTTACACATGTGATTGGTTGAATGAAATATTCCTTCTAACCAATTAGTTTTCTAGAAGAGACGTGATCTAGCAATGGTGCAGCTGACTTGGAGGTGTCCTTTGTGTATGTGGAATGCTGATTGAGCTGCTGACTTGGTTGTCTCTAACCTCAAATGAGAGGGTACATCAAGTACGCTGAGTTTGTAACGAAGAGACTTAAAATGAGAGTATGTGAGCGGTTTTGTAAAACAGTCGGCTAGTTGGTTGGATGAAGGAACATACCGAACCTCCAAGGACACCCAAAAAACATGATCTCTTACAAAATGAGCATCAATCTCGATGTGTTTAGTTTTGGCATGAAAAACAGGATTGGTGGCAATCGCACCGACGCTTAAGTTATCACATCAGATGATAGGTTTTACAGAGGATAACATCTCAAGCTCCGACATCAGTTGATCAAGCCAAATAACTTCAGAGGCAGTGTGTGCTAAAGCCCGATATTCAGACTCAGTACTCGATCGAGCTACAACCGTTTGCTTCTTGAAGGACCAAAAAACAAGATTGTTGCCATTAAATACACAGTATACTGCCACTGATTTTCAGTCGTCGATGTTGGAAGCCCAATCAACATTGGAGTATGCAGAGATTGATAGGTCGGAGCTGGGTTGGAACAACAGGCCGAAGTGTTTAGTTGCACTGATATACCGAAGGACACGTTTGACAGCCTGCCAGTGAATATCAATTGGTCTTTGAAGAAATTGGCTTAAGTGATTAACGATGTATGCGATGTCAGGTCTCGGTGTTGTGAGGTACTGCAGTGCACCAACTGTGCTTCTGTAGACAAAGGGATCATTGAGAGGAGTACCATCATCAATGGATAAGTGTTTGCCAAGCACACTGGGGGTGGGGTAGGTTTGAGATTTGTAAGTTGTAATCTTTGTAAGAGATCATCCACATATTTTGTTTGATTTATGATGAGACTGGGATCAAGATAGTACACTTGAAGACTAAGAAAGTATGTGAGTTGTCCTAAATCTTTTAGAGCAAAGGATTTGTGAGCGACCGAATAAGATGACAGATGGGTGGAGGATCATTGTTAGTGATGATTACATCATCAACATACACCAGGAGAAAAATAACAGAGGATTGTTTGTTATAAATGAACAAGGATGGATCTGACCTGAAGTTGATGAATCCCCATCGAAGAAGTTCTTTTGTTATGAAAGAAATCGGATTCGCGATTTCCATAAGCAGCGGAAGTAAGATAATTCCAAATCACAATCATGAATAAACATCACATTTACAATCGACTTCAGAATCAAGCGGTTATACAATTCATATGCAGAAATTACAGCATGAACAACAAATGAACAAGGAAGAACTCTACGAACATTTGTTTTCTCGTCTCCACGCTCCTTGCTCATGAACGCTCGAACAACAGCAACCTTGAACGCTCGATCTACATGACCGCAACACAACACGAATACTTCCCGCTCGTCCTCAACGATCGCCTCGGCCACGAACTCCTCAGCAATACGAACAGCCTCCATAGAAAACCTTGACGGTGTCGAGTTGAGTATGACACCACCAACAAGGCTACCTTGGTATTCTCGGAGTGAGAATCCAGAGGGTGGGCTCGGACTTGGTATGAGGCAGACGAAGGAGGAAAACACTGATCGTGTACATGACTGGGCAAGTGGGAGATGGCGGAGACCTATCGTATAGATCGATGCCCATTCGTTTAGATAAAACTAAGTGATCATCTAGCAAAAGTTATGCGATCGCTTAGTTCGGTCCGTCACCTACAGACCTACACGATCGTTTACTTAGGGCAAGCGATCGTCTAGCAAAACTATGCGATCGTTTAGTATATACTGCACGATCGTTTAGCTCGCCACTGTACAATCGTTTAGCTCGTCCAACTGTCATTTAGTAAATCCGTATTTACTTGACGACTACCGTGAGATCCATTTTTTGCCGAGAGAGAAATCTCAAAACTTTTTATGAAACCTTTTGTAAATCTTACTAAAATAAGGAAAACCATTTTTCTTTTAAACTCACGGTTACCATGAATCCAATAACAACCCACTCATTTGGTTATTAAAGAAAAAGAATTAATTATCCAATAATTAATATTATTATAAATATAAATGATAACCAACTTATCATACGATGTTTATAACCTATAGTTTTAATATTTCATCTCATGAAACATATAAACCATAGTTCTTTTTCTATTCTATGGTATTTAATGTAAATCTCATTAACATTAATCCTCCATTAGATGCATCTCATACATCATACCGATTATATCATATATAATCAAAATACCTCTTGTCAATTTGAACATTTCAAATGAACACCAAGAACTGATCCTCAACTAAATCCATTGAGCTACCAAGAGGACCTTATGGACTTGTAGCTCGAAGCTCCAACGGTACGTGAATAACTGACTAAACTCTTTAGTCACGAGATCCACCATCCGTTAACTGCCAGGCACTCCACTAAAGACTGACAACTGAACTCTTCTTACCACAGATATATTATGTGTCTATCTTAACCAATCAATAGTGCGACAACCCTTCACAGATCGCTCGTAAGTACAGCTGGGCTAATAACCATTATGCCCCTGTAGTTACATCTATCTCCTTAAGTACCACTGATCCCTCTAATGAACATAAGTCATAGTTCTACTATGAATGAGTCTTCTCTTCCAAAGAGAAGCTGTGGCCACTATGTTCAAGTCCCGAAATCAGCCTTGAAGGGAGCAATCTCTCTATTTATCCCTGCTCTGGGAAATGAGTGAATTCCATCTTGTGGATTAAGTTCCTAGCTCCCAGATTAGGCAAGTCCTCAAAAAGGTAGGCATGTTAAGTTGGTAATCTTGCCACTTTCACCCATACTAATCAAAGGACCGCCCTCAAAGGCAGGAGTTCCCAAAACACTCAGGATTATGGTCGTGTCACCTATGGTTGTTTAGGTGAGATGTAAGTCTCTAATATCAACGTCGTTATATACAGAGTCTAATCATCTCGTGGTCCAAGTCTTATACAAACTCTTTGTATAGGACACCCTTGCTCGCACGTCTCCACATGAATGGTAAGAATCTACCATCTGTAGTAGTTTACAATACTTGCAAACCTCTACAAAGCGAGTTGTATCCGTAGTGTCATCAGGAGCAGGTATCCCACCTTAATCCTTATACTACAGATTTATTTAGGTTATCACTTAAGGCATGATCCACTTGTATATCACATATACATGCTTAAGTTTACATAAGATAACCAAGGAGCTTTATTTATTGGATATGAGTAAATGCCAGAATTAAATAACACTTATTTTATTCATTAAACAATGTGTATATTTACAAAACAACGAGACTCCGGGAGAATTAGGACACCAATCCCAACATGTTAAGGCTGCATTCCAAGCCCTTGGGGCCTGTTTTAATTCATAGAGCACTTTGTCAAGCTTGCAAACATAGTGTGGACAGGACTGATTTATGTAGCCAGAGGGTTGTGTCATGTATATGCTTTCTTCTAAAGTGCCATTCAAGAAGGCATTGTTGAAATCGAATTACCGAAGGCTCCACCTGTGAGAAGCGGCAATACTAAGAATAACTCGAACAATCGATGGCTTTACAACCGGACTGAAAGTTTCAAGAAGTCGATGCCTGAGCTCTAGTGAAACTCTTTTGCTACAAGCCTCGCTTTGTAGCATTATACCAAGCCTCCGAATTTTGCTTGATTCTGAATACCCATTTGTGTCCCATAATATTCATCTTTAGGGGGGGGGGAGCACAAGATGCCAAGGGTGATTGCGCATTAGAACAACATATTCGGCGTTCATGGCTTTCTTCCAAGGAGGAGAAGCAATGGAGTCTTTGGATCCATGTGGGTTCGGTTACAGATCAGTCGATTGGGAAGGAAGTAATGAGGATTTTTGGTTTAAAGATACCGACTTTTCCTCGGGTTATTATGGGATGGATGGGTAAGGTCAAAGGTCGAGTTGGTGGGGGATTCTGGCTGTCAGGTTGAAGGGGTCAGGTGGAAGAGACCATAGGTACAGGAGGTAAGAAGTTGTCATTATAGTTGGTGGGGCTGAGGGAATTTGTGGAGTCAGGGGTGGATTGGAGGTGAGTAGGTAAGCGATGAGAATAGGGTGAGCGATCGGGTGGTGCTGAGGTAGGTAGACGATGGGATTGAGGTAAACGATTGGGTGAGAAACGGATAGGTAAACGATTGGATGGTGTTGATATAGGTACACGATCGTGTAAACGATCGAGTGTGGGTAAATGACAGGCATCAGGTGAGCGATAATTTAGAGATGAATTTGGTAGGCGATCGGGTAGACGATCAGGTGAGGGTAAACGATGGGCATTAGGTAAGCGATCAGGTAGTGATGAATGTTGTAAGCGATGGGATTTAGGTAAGCGATCGGGTAGTGATGAATTTGGTAAGCGATGGGCATTGGGTAAGCGATCGGGTAGTGAAGTTGGTAAGCGATAGGCAGTAGGTGAGCAATTGTTTAGGGATGAATTTGGTAAGCGATGGGCATTGGGTAAGCGATCGGGTAGTGAAGTTGGTAAGCGATGGGCATTAGGGGAGCGATCGTTTAGAGATCAAGTTAGTGAGCGATGGGCTTGAGGTAGGGGATCGGGTGAGGATAGATTTGGTGAGCGATGAGGTTAAGGTAAACAATTAGGTATAAGGTCGTTCTATGGGCAAAGAGGTAGGGTGAGGTTGGGTGAGGGTATGTGTTGGCATTTGAGATTTTCTAGAGATAATTGGGTGAAAGGAAACTCATCCTCATTAAAGGAGACATGTCGAGAGATAATGACACGGCCGACTTTTGTTAGAAATTTGAAGCCTTTGTACAGTGCAATAGGACCAAGATATACACATTTTTCAGAGTGGAAATTGAATTCCTTGGGCTGGAAGGGGCAGAGATATGAAAACAGGCGCAATAAAAAACTTTGAGCTCTGAAAATTTTAGTTTCTTGTTGAAAAGAACAGAGACTAAGGATTTACTTTGTAGTACTTCTGTGGGCAATCCATTTATAAGCATCGTGGCTGTGAGGAAAGCATCCCACCAAAAACTCAATGGCAACCTGACTTGGGCTAGCAATGTGAGACTGGTTTCTACTATATGTCGGTGTTTTCTTTCTGCTCGACCGTTTTGAGCAGAGGTATAGGGGCACGATGGTCTAGTTATAATACCCCTTGAATTACATAGATGATGGATCTTAACATATTCACCTCCATTATCAGACTGAAGCATTTTTATCGTTTTGTTAAACTGATTCTGAACATAGGCAAGGAAATGTTGAAAAGCTTCAATGGCACCGCTCTTTTGTTTTAATGGATAGATCCAAGTATATATGCTAAAATCATTAATGAATAAAATGTAATATCTATGACCATCCAAGGAAACAACCGGGGCTGGTCCCCATAAGTCAGAGTGGATCAAATCAAAGGGTTTTGTTGCGTGGCTTTTAGACGTAGGAAAAGGTAGATTATGAGCTTTGCCCATTGGACAAGATTCACAAAACAGAGACTCTTCATTATGTTTAATAGGTAGATTACAATCACTAATTACATAATTCAAAATTTTTTATGAAGGATGTCCTAAATGTCTATGCCAGAGAGCTCTATATACTGCTACATTAATGCCGGCTATTTTTCCAGACAAAATCAATGCAGAGGTGTTTTTATTTTTGTCCATAAGCCTTCTATGTTCAGGATAACTATGCTTCAACTTCTCATTCATCGTCATAGCCACTCGATCCAGATGATATAGCCCATCCTTAAGATTTCCTTTTAGAAGAGTTCCACCCGTACCCTTGTCCTTAATAAAGTAATGAGCACCACGAAACTCAAAATAGATGTTGTTATCTTGAGCTAACTTTGACACACTCACTAAATTCTTTGTAATTTCAGGCACACACAACACATTTTCAAGCAGTACAGTGTTGTTTTCATCAGACAGAGAGGTGTTACCAATATAAGCGATTTGTAGTTTGTTACCATTTCCAACAATAATATTTTCATTACCTGAGTATTCACCTGGGTTTTTTAGATTGGCATAGTCGGCTGTAACATGATTTGTGGCTCCACTATCCACATACCAGTTTGGATCCACAACGATCTTAGGTCCGACAAAGGGGTTTAAATTCTAAGTTGCTACAAGGGCAGCGGGATTGGATCCGATATTGTTTCTAGTATTTGTGTTCTATCCACCTCTGTTTTGCCCAAAATTTCCGATAAACTCTTTGTTAAACAGATTGTAGTAGACGAGGGCTGAGTGTCTATACTTGCCACAAACTTGCATGTGGGTTTGTTTCCACATCCATAACCTCGTCCTCGACCGGAGTTGGCATTTCCATTTCTTCCTCCTCGTTGCTGATTAAACTGAGGCTGAAAGTTTGGCTAGTGATAGTTGTTCATTTGTCTAGGATCGTTGGGATTGCGACTCTGGCTACGTTCACAGTAGGTACAATGTTGCCTAAATTTCTTTGAGAGTTTTGATGTTCTAGATGTTTTTCAAAGATGAGGAGCTCGGACTACATATCCAGCCATAAAATGTTTGGTTTGCCTTGTATGACTGCAATCACCAGGTTGTAAACTTCTTCCAAGCCGAGAAGGACCTGAGAAATTAATGAGCGTCTAGGTAAAGGGTTGTCGGCTGTCCTAAGTTATCTGTGTTAGTTTTCATAATACGCAAGTAATCCTCCATTTTGGAGTTACCTTTCTTTGTCGTCTGGAAGATGTGACGAAGTAAGTCCTCATCTACTCTCGACTGAACACCAAAGAGATCTTGAGTGGCTTCCTATGAGTCCTTCACATTGTTGAAGCCCATTAGTTGCAGAGCCACTTCAGAGGTCATCGAGTTGTACGGCCATTCGAGGAGCAGAAGGTCTATCGTGACCCATTGTTTGAACAAAGGATTGATTGTTCTGGAACGAGCGGAGCTTGACGAGGCTTGCCAGCACTTTCGGTGATGTCTTCAACTTGAAGGAGGCCTGATTCTTCAGTTTTTGTAGTGATGAACTTTGAGGGACAGGGTTTTTCACCTGTGAGATGGCCTTCTAGCTTGTAGCTTCTTAGGATTGGTAGTGCTAATGTTTTCCATAGCAGATAGTTTCTCCGGTCAAGTTTGATCGTAGTGATCCGATTCAGCAGCTGGTCTAATGGTGGATTGCTGAAGGTGGTGGTGGATGAAGAAGACGAACCGGTGGAGAAGGCGTTGGCCATTGATGGCTCTGATACCAAGTAAGAAAACAGAAAAGAGAGAGAAATCGTTGGGTTTGAATATGCCTCTATATATTTCACTATGTATTGTATGGTAAATGGTACAAGGCTTATATAGCGGTTGGAGAAGAAGGATGTAAAAAATGAATAGAATATTTTCAATACAGATGTATACGTGTGATTGGTTGAATGAAATATTTCTTCTAACCAATTAGTCTTCTAGAAGAGAGGTGATTTGGAAATTGTGCGCTGACTTGGAGGTGTCCTTTGTGTATGTAGAATGCTGACTGAGCTGCTGACTTGGTTGTCTCTAACAATGAACGTACTCCCACTTTTACACCTCACTTTTGCACATCCAATTCCCATAGAGTTCTATCACACGACCTAAGTTTAATGGCTACACATCTTGCCAGGAAGACATGAATTAGCATCGTAGTTGTAGAATTGCTTCTCACTCACCCACAAACGAGCTGCGGTGGTGCATGCATGTTCAATATTTTTCCCGTAAGGTCTGGTAGAATGAACCGACTTACCGTCATCGATGCGCTTGTTGGCGTATTGATGAGCATAGGCTACACCGTCTCGTCCCAATAGACAGGCCCAACATGGACTTCGGCACGAGCAGCGTTGTGGGCATCCACGAAGTCTTGGATTGAATTTTAGGTAGAAGAGAAGGGAAGAAGTACATGTCAATTATTAATTGAATTTATTAATTTTAGTAGTGTTATGATTAATGAATGATATTTAATGTGTAACAAATAATTTGTAAATCGATGTATTATTATAGCTATTGAAGTGTTAATTGTATGCCAAATTAGTGTTTGAGTTTCATTTTTAATCAATCAATCAAAAGTATTTAGATTAAATACATGGAGTGGGAAAATTGAACCCCTAACTTCGAGATTGATAGTACAAGCATTATTCCAGTTGAGCATTATCCATGTTAGCCAATTTATTTATTATTATTATTATTTTGAAATCTCAATTGACTACAATGCTTCATTTTTACTTCTTATATTAAATACTAAAGCTAACATTAAATATTATAATCCAATCTACAAGTCATTTGACCCAAAATATTGGTTAAACCATGATTATTTATTATTAAAGTGCGTATAGATTATTCAAATGCTGAAGCTAGATTAAGAGATCGTTTATGTAACTTGAATTCTATTTAAAAATCGTTTTTGTTTAAATTTATTCATTGATTGTTCATAATGGTACAAAAGGGACAGCTGGAAGAATAGTGAAAATTTATTAAGGAGTCGTTTGGTTTATGGTTTTAAAAATACCGAGAAATAAAAAATGTCTGGAAATAGGATGTCTAAAAATAAGATGTATGGAAATCAAAGATGACTGGATTTGGATGTGCATGGAAAATGATATCAAAATTTGATAAACAAAAATTATGTTTGTATTTAACTTATAAAAATAAGTACGATAATCTTATATAATTTGATCAGATTAATTAATTAAACAATAATATCAGTCAATATATTGATAATTAATTAATTAACAATCAATAGTAATTTTAATTATAAATATTTGAAAATTAAATAATTTATAATTAAAATTAACCAATTATTGTATTTAATGAATGTCATATTATTTATAATCTAATGTTTAATTATTTTTATAATAATTAAGTTCAACATTAGTAATTTTTATTTCAATTAAATAATACAAGAAAATATATTTTAATAAACAACATAGCTAAATTATATAAAATAAAATGTCCCTAAACTTTATATTTTGCCTAAAAAATACAACTTTCAAAAGTTTCAAAAATAACCATAAACTTTTAAAAAGAGTTCAAAAATGCCCTTGCCGTTAGTTTTGGATGGAAACCGTTAAAGTTTTGTTTAAAAAAATGCCTCTGAACTTTCAAAAGTTTCAAAAAATACCCTTAACTTAAACAAAATTAAAAAATACCTTCACCGTTAGTATATGAACAAAACTCTGTTAATAATTCGTTGTAGAAATAACTTTACACTTAAAAGAAGTTTAAAATGCCCCTCCGTTAATATATAGTGATCAATTTGTTTGAAGTTTTCTTAGTTAAAAAATAACCATTTTTAAAACAAATTATACAAAATTCTTCCATTTTTTCATATGAATACTTTCATTTTCTCTTAATTTTTCAGTTATTAGCTTAGACCAATTTTTTCATTAGCCAAAATTTTAAGTTAAAACATAAAATCTCACAAAATTCGAAAATAAAAATCTCCCCTTAAAACAAACAAAACAGTCAAACAAAAAAAATGTATTCGGCTATTAACATACACTTAACTACTAAGTACAATTTTGTTAATACATTTAAGCCCTCAAATTTTTGGTGCTTTTTATTCTCTTTCTTCTTATTATAGTCCATATACCTTAATTGAAATATGCAATTTTATTTATTTACTTATTTTAGATAAACAAATGTCAAACAATTAGCAAAAACGGGAGTGAGAGGGTATTGAGGAAGGGATGAGAGAAAAAAAAGATGAAAAATAGAGAAGTAAGACGATATTAACAATTTTTGTTCATATAATTTTTTTAACCATTTTTTAAAGTTCAAGAGTATTTTTGAAACTTTTGAAAGTGCAAGGGTACTTTTGATACAAAACACTAAGGGTTTCTATCCAAAACGATAAGGATATTTTTTTAAGTATATTTTTGAAACTTTTGAAAGTTCAAGGATATTTTTGACACAAATTTCAAAGTTTAAGAGTATTTTGTATAATTTAGCCAATTATATATTATATAAAAAGTTAAAAAATGAGATAAAAATATGATATGTTAAAAATGAATAAAGTAATAAAAATTAATCACAATAAATAATTAATTATCTGATTATAGATAATAAAAATTGATTATATATTTATAATGAATGATCAATTTAATCTTAATTAATAATTGTTTGATTATGAAAAAAATAAGTAATCAATTATTATTATTAGAAAATGAATTTTTGTACTAAACTAAAGTTGACTAATTCTAGTTTACTAATTAAATATAGTTTATTATTGTTTGGTACGTGATAAAAGTAGAGAGTTGAGTTGAGTTGAGTTGGTAATTATTATCTTGGAGAGTTAAATTATCTGGGAAGTTAAATTGTCTGTGTTTATTTGCAGAGTTGAGTTGAGTTGATAATTATTTTCTGTGTTTGTTGTGCAGAGTTGAGTTGAGTTGAGTTAGGGACCTGATGCAGTTTTTTGTGAATGAGATTAATTCTATTTTTTTCTGTTTGTTTTTATTTCATTCTTTTATTTTTTAGTTTTATGCTTTGCTATTGTTGATTAATTTTCAAATATACACGTATTTTTTCAAATCATTTATGACATAAACTGGACAATCTCAAATTTTTTCTCAATTTGTAGAACATAGTAGATTATTTTTCATATATTCTTTTAAAAAACTGTAATAATTTTAATTCTCTTCAATCGGTAAAACATACCAACAAAATATATTTCATATTGTTGCTCAATTAATTGGTATATTGTATATTGTATGTATATATATTGAAGTTAATTATCCCAATTACTAATTGGTATATTGTATGTATATATATTGAATCTTGCTAACTTAACTTTATTATTTCACATTTCATACAATTTATTTTTATATAATATGGATAGTATATTTGGAATTGAAATTGTACATATGATAATTACCTTTGAGAATGTGATGTAGTACAGTAACATTTTTCATAAGATCACAAAAATAATATGAATCGATCGAACATGTGGCCGTTTCCAAAAAAAATTCACAAAATATATGTTCTTTTTGATACTTATAATATCCGTGTCATAATACAAATATAAAAATTACATGTCATGACGTATGCAAAAGTTTTCATTCTTTTCGACATGACAGTCCATAGAAAGAAATGAAAATAGAATCCAAAGGTTTGACGATAAACAAAAAAAAAAATCAGATATGGATCCAAACGGCAAAGATGAGGGAAGAGAGAAAGAAATGAAAATATATTGATTTTTAGGGTTAGTTTTGAGTGGATAAAAAAAAGGAAGTTTTGAGTGGGTAAAAAAGCGGAGTTTTGAGTCGATAAAAAAGGGTTTTAATAACTCATAGGTTTCTTAACAAACATGGGTAATAAATACCTACCCAACCCAACAACTCATACACATTTATCAAACATCTCCTTAATAATTTTTGTCATTATGTAATTGTATTCATTTAATAAATTTTTATTGTAAACATAAATTAAGTAAATATTTTATTAGATTATTATTGATTTATTAAAACAAATATTTAAATTTATTTTTTAAATTAATATTAATTAATTAACTACCTATATTCAAAATGAAATTATATAAAATTAAAAACAGAAGAAGATGGGAAAAGGGAGAATTCACAGTTTTGGAAGGAAAAAGAAAACCCTTATTTGTGGGAAATGAGAATGTTTGGGAATATTCCCGCGCAATGTATTGAAAATTGAGAAACAACATGAATTTTGGATGCCTATGTCAATTTATATCAAGAAAACCTCTAACCAAATGACCCCTAAATATATTTGCAAATCTAAAAATGGTTTTTTCTTAAAAGAAAAATCCGAAAGTACAGCAAAAAGTTTAGACCTAGTTTATTTTTTCTTTATTATTCCAAATTCATCTTCATTAGCATATCGACAAATATACTCAGTAGTATATCTAATAATATACTTTACATTGTATATCAGTCAATTGATATATAAATAAATATGAAAAATAAATATCTTTTATACCATTGATGAACTAAATTATATCATTGATATCCAAAATTATCAGTCAACTTATGCTCGTATACTTGTTATTTGTGGATTTAAATTTAAAATATTTATAATTGTTTTGAAGTATTATTTTACTTGTACGTTATCATCAACTTACAATGATTGCATGTTGGCTCCAATTATTAAACATAAAATGGGTGGACTTAGAAAACAAATGACACTTTCACAGTTGATTTATTAACAAATCTGGGATATTACTAAGGGGTTGTTTAAGGTATAAAGTTGAGATATGATGCTTGGTGTTCATATGTTAGTGAAGTTCATATGTCTATGGAATTTATATATTTATGTTTAGGCTGCATAGTTATTTTACTGAGTTCATATGTCTGTGTTTGAGCTGCAGAATTGAGTTCATATATTTGTGGTATCTGGTTCAGTTTTTTGAACTCTAAATAATCTGCTTTCATGATTACTATTTTTGTTTTGAAACTTTTTTATTCAATAATTCCATCTTTGTTCGAATAAAATATGGATCTTTGTTCGAATGAAATATGGATTGCAATTTTTTTTAAAAATTTTTTTAGTAATGAACAACAATTAACCCACTATATTTCTTGCAGAAATATGTTAAATCAAATGGAAAACCAAAGAGAAATCAAAACTCTTGATTCCTAATTTTTCTCCATGAATTTCATCATCATATTCTTCTTCTTATTAGTTTTTGCTATGTATTTTTCCTGTCATAAATTTTTTTAATTGAATCTCCCTCATCTTCTTAACAACCATTGAAATGCCACATTTCTTCAACAATTCCACTCTCATTTCCTCTAAATTTGGAGGATCATCAAAGAACAAATATCTATTTTCCACTAATTCTTGCTAGAAAATGTTCAGGAAAAAAAATCTTCATTTTATGGTTTTTTTTTAATTTGTTAAATACTTTTAAACTACATGCATACTTTTTCAAATATTCTCGATAGTCATTTGATATGTGAATTCGATTAGATAGAAATATATTTTACAATTTTCTACATATAAATAAATATTGCGCTTAATGTAGACAAAATACTATTATATAATCAACAATCCTACAAAATACTTTAGTAGTCATGGAACGTATGAGTTGAACATGCACAAAAAGTTGGGTTGTCATAAGGGTTTATTATCATGTTCACAAGTAATAGGGTGTATATATATAGTCATGGCCAACAATGAGCCAATTTCATACATACAAAAAAATATTGTTCATTAAAATAGTTAAGCTGGTCAATCATACTAAATAGACGCAAACAATACCTCCTCCTGGACTATAGCAGGATTGTTAAGAAGCAATAGGTCTTATAATAGTTGGAGGTGGTTGTCGAAGTTGATTATTGAAGATAATTTTCACCGGAGTTTGTAGTCGGAGGTGGTTGTCAAAGCCAAAAGTTGGTTGCATTAAGTTGGTATTGAAGTTGCTCATTGGAGTTTGTTGTCAGATGTAGTTGTCGGAGAAATTGGTCATTGAAATTGATCGCGCGAAGGTGGTCATCAATGTCGATCATTGAAGATGATTTTCACTGGAGTTCGTAATCAGAGGTAGTTATTGAAGCCTAGATAGTTGGTCACACAAAGGTAGTTGTCAGAGTTGGTCAATGGAGTTTGTTTCAGAGGTAGTTGTCAGAGCCCAAAATTGGTCGTCGGATATGGTTGCACGAGGTTGTTATCGAAGTTGGTTGCTGGAGTTGTCATCAGAGGTAGTTGTCGAAACTCGAAGTTGGTTCCCAGACTGTAGCAGTGGTAGTCGCCAACAATGGCCAATGAATGGAGCCATTGAAAACATTGGAAGAAGGGAGAGTTGAGATGAGTTAGGGCAAGTTGGTAAATATACCAACTCAACTCCACCAACCAAACATTGAGTTGGTATATGTTACCAACTCAACTCATCTCATGTTGGTGAGCCAAACACCTCCTAAAAATGCATTTTTAAAATGTTGAAGTAATAAAACACATGTTTAAAGCAAAGTAAAACATGTCTAACTCACCTCCAAACGCTCCCAGAGCCAATTCGAACATGGTTTCTAAATTGTTTAGAAATCATAGTCTTCCATTGCAAGTGGATAGTTAATTTCTATCATACTTGTTTTAAAGGTAATTTCAAACATCGGTTTATCAATGAAGTTTTTTAGCAACCATTTAAAATTTATTTAAAGTATAATATTATTGATGTTTTAATAGTATAAAACGAGTATTCATTCAAAATGCATTTAAAATATCTTATTAGTGTATCAATAATATATCAAATACTCAATTAAAATTAATTTAAAATATAAAATTGGTGTATCAATAAGATAATTATATATATATATATACTCACATTTTAAAGAATAACATTGAGTGTGTGGAAACACATTTTGATCCACATAAAACCAAAAATCTTTCTTAAAGTTGGGTAACTAACAAGGGGAGAGAGTAAAAGATAAAAATATACACATAAATGAAGAAGTTTATAATAAAATATTTTTATAATCAACAATATTTATTGCTGTTACGTACGATAGATAAACTAAACTTTCGAACTATGAATATTTGATCAGGAAGAGTCAGAGTCTTATCTATGAGGACAAATTATTATATGACACGTCACAATATGGTTGCCGCCTCATAACATTCCTTAAATGTAGAGGGAAAAAAAAAAATAGAGAGTTAGTTGAGCTCTCCCGACAAGGACCAACCAATTGTGGCATAGTGTATATAGACAATCGTGTGATCTGACTTCCTTGTTGTTTTGTGGGGTCTTTCAAGTTGCTAGTATTTGGGATTTATTTCATTTTAGGTATTGTGTGGTGTCTTGGTTTGGTCTCCTCTAATTTATAAGAAATATTTCGAGGCACTCTTTTATAGTTTGTCTTGTCGTGAGAAATAGGTTATAGACGCAATATTGTATTAGTCATCGATGTTCAGATGTCTCTAGTACTTGTATTCTTTCCAATGGTGTGGTTGAGTCTTGAGATCATTTATTCTTTTATTGACGTCTTGAGACCATTTATTCTTTGATTGGCTCATTAGTCAAGTTATTTGGAGATGTGCTAAAGTGGAGTGGATGCTCGCTAGCACAACTAATTGGGAGAATATTGAAGAAATATTGGTGAAAATTTCAAAATTTTGAGAAATTTTCAGAAATTGAGGGAAATCAAAATTTCCTCTATCGAAATTTCGAGTCCATCAAATTTTAAAATTTGGCGAAAAATTTGAACCATAATTACAACATTTAAATTTTATAGATCTTCTCACCTAAACGATTATAAATTTTATAAATAGTTCTTATAAATTGTGTTTGTATCCCGCCTTTGAAATACACATCAACTATGATGATAATGCATTTTCCCTATTAACTCTTCCTTTCACTACCCTCATCATTTTCTTTACCATTTGTTTGATTGCGAATATTGTTTTATAGATATGAATATCATACCTTAAGAATTTAAATATCTCAAAATAATAAATAATAAAATTCTTATAAATAGAAAAATCTAAAAAATATTTATATTTTATAGCAATTTTTTTTTTAAATTACTTTATACTTTTGGAACTTTTTAGTATAAAATATAAATACTTTTTAATATTTAAAAAGGTCTTAACAAATATATGTGTTTTCTATATGGATGATAATATTCAAATATTTAAAAATTAAATATATGTATTTGAGATTCTAAATAATATTTGAATTAATCGAAATTAGAGAATTACGAGAAAAATTGTAAGAAATCTTCTTTTATTTTTTTAGACACAAGAAAAAAAAATTATAATTAAATTTTAATACTTTTATTTATATGCAATACATATCATGATGGTATAGTTTTGATTTGATTAGCTTATAAAGGAATCCATTCAATTATTGAAATTCAATCATATTAAAAAAAAAAAAATCAACTTTGAATTTACTGCCTAACTTTTCTCTTTTCCTATCTTTACCCTTTGGCTTTCATCCACGAATAACTTATGTTAAAATAATTTAAAAGCAACAAATACATCTTACATATACTTTTTTATTCAATTATCTATCGAAATTATACAATTATCTTTGTGTGTGTGATATATACGTTTTAATTTTCAGGAATTTTCAAAAACAGAAAAATAAGAAAATTATTTACATAAAATAGTAAAATTTTAATTTTTTTTATAAAGGCAGATAGAAGTCTATCAGTATCTATCAATGATAGAAATTGATAAAAAATCTATCACTGATGGACGCTGATAGAAGTCTATCGTGTTTATTAATGTTTTTTTGCTATTTATATAAATAATTTGATATTTGTTTTATTTGTGAAAATTTTCCTTTTAACAACTTTCCGATAACGCTCATTTTAGGAAAGTTATTTATGCTCTTTATCTAAGCATATTGCAAAGAAATGAAGTATTTTGTGATAAGTCATACCAACAATAGCAAATTTAGGTACACAAGCATTCTTCTAACCTTAGTTTTTTAAATGTGCATTGAGTCTTTTTTATTATTTCTTTATTTGAGTTTTAATGTTCTTGAAGAATATCTTCCTTACCTTCAAAATTATGTAGAACTTAAATAAAGATTATTAATTTCTCTCTGTATTTGGCTTTACTTAGAATGAAGTGAACTAATCTATTTATAGAGGGGAGAAAGTATCTTAATCTTAAGCTTTTAAGATCCCATAATCAAATTAGTATTCCAAATCAAATTATATTTTGAATGATTTTATCTCATTTTTTAATAAAATATCCCACTCCATAACTTAATCCAATTAAATTGAGAATCCATAATCTAATTAAATTAGGCTCCATTTGATAACCATTTCATTTTTGTTTTTGGTTTTTGAAAATTAAGCCTATTCACTTCACATTTCTTACCATGATTTGCATATTTCTAAAGTACAATGATTGAATTCTTAGTAAAATTCTAAAAATAAAATGACTTTTTGAAAGCTATTTTTTTCTAGTTATCAAAATTTGGCTTAGTTTTCTAAATCATTGGTGAAAAGTAGATAACAAAGGAAGAAATTTGGAGGTGGAAGTAATATCTATAGACTTAATTTTCAAAAACAAAAATAGAAAACAAAATGGTTACCAAACGAAATCTTATAATCTATATTCTCATTAAATTAAAAAATTCATATTTTAATTAAATTAAGAACATTTTTGCTCCCAAATATTTAATTTTTCCTTTTAATCTTCAATTCTTTCGGTTTTGGATTTTTTAAAAATAAATTCTACTTCAATTTTGGAACTCTTCAATTTATCTTCTTTTATTACCAAAAAGCTCCAATTTCTTCATAAATTCATTGACTGCGTTCCAAATAGTCAAAACCTCAAATTCAACCAAATAACACGTGAAAGTTCAACTATTCATACAAAAACTAACTAAAACTCAAGCTTAAAAGTTGTATATTTTGCCACTTATCACTTAGCCTCCTTACAATCTTTGAAAAATGATAGAAAAAGAGTTAATTGGCAATTGTGTTGCTGAACATCCATGGAAATGTGTTACATGCGTAAACTTGAGGGTACGAGGCTCGTCTTGCTGCACTTGAAAGAGTTAATTGTTAGTCGATCATAGACAATTGATTGGCTATAGATACTAAAAAAATATATACTAATCGATTAATAACTCCTAATACTTAAACTTACCTTTAACAATTTTTCTACTCGTATATCAGGTTTGCAACCTCATCTAGTTGGCAAGATTATGGCGCAATTCACGTAGGCAGAAGCTATTTTGAATGCCTTTCTTCTTCTTATTATTTGTTTTCTTATTAACTTTATCTTTTGCTATCGTTTTCTTTTCTTTAATCATCTTCTACCTTGATTACCTCTCGATTGCTTGTCTAAACTCAATTTGTATTCAAACCGAATGAGTAGCTTTGTGAACCATTCTCTTGGATTCGATACTAGGAATACTTCTATTTTATACTATTTGATGACAGTGTATACCTGCATTTAGGATGCATTCGCCCCAAATTCATCACTTTTCCCGCTCCAATTAAAATAAACACATATCAAATCAAAGCCATTAAATTACATTTTTTTTACTCTCTTTCATGCCCATTTTTTTTAACTCTCCCCAATTAAAATATCTATTGAAAAAGAGTTCTACGTCTTAAGAGTTGGTGGATTGTAGATATTGTTTTCTCGATTTGGATATTAAATATGTAGATTTAAATATGAGATAATTAATAAGATAATTAATATATATGTATTTAGATATGTATAATTAATGTTCGAAAGTTAAATATTGAAGTTTGTTTTACCAAATTTGTATATTGAAATCAAAATTAAAAATTACTTAATTAGATATGAGAGGACAATTAATATAGTCATACTTGAATTTAGTATTGCCATGATTAAATTTAGTATTTATTCAATACAATTTTATATCTATTAAGTATTTAGTTACTTCAAATAAAAATAAATGAATATTTTTACATTAAACATCAATTAAACTATTTAATTTACTTACTAAAAATAATTAAATAAGTACAAATTAATCAGAATATTAGTAATTATTAATAGATATTAAATAATAAATAGTTAAGTTAACATAATTGGAAAATTGTAATGGGCGATAAATTTTAAACGTGAAATTGCAAATATGTTTTTGAAATTGCAGATATTGCAAATTATTCCATCTTTTAATTTTTTGTTCATGAAGTATTTCATTTCGATGGTTTCAGGCTTATGTAAAAGAACTTTCATATATAGAAAAATTGTCAAACTATTTATAGAAATAAAAAAAAAAATACGGATAGATTTTTATCAACGTCTATCAGTTTCTATTACTAATAGACATTGATAGACTTCTATCAGCCTCTATTCAAGGAAGATTAAAATTTTGCTATTTTGTATAAATAGTTTTCCTTATTTTTCTATTTTTGACAGTAATAGTTTACCCGTTAAAAGTTCAAAACGACAACCTTTAGGTTGTTGGATCAAGATGTGGTGGGTGCAGTGAGTGTTCTTTCAATAGAGAATAAGATTGAAGGAAAAATTGAGAGGACTTAATTATGGTCTTAATCTCCTCAATGAAAAAAAGACAACTGAAAGACGTCAACATACTTGTCGGTTAGGAGATGAACACCCTCTAAACTTTTCAATCAAAGCACATATGGAATCAGTGCCCGAAGGAAGTCTCTGAAACAACAGTTTATTTATGGTCTCCCAAATATGTCATGTAATGATCACAATCTTTGCCAACTCCTGAGGAGAACCTTGCTCAATGATCTAGAACCAGTGATCCATATTGCTCCATTGAGTCTTATATCTCAAATAATATCCACATTAGACTTGAAATAATGAGGCCAAATGTCTTTCGTAACCTGACATTTTCAAATAATATGAGATGATGTCTAAACATTCAACCTACATAAACCAAACAAGAGATTAGAATGAACACCTTTCTTGGATAAATTAAACGTAGAAGGGATAACATGGCACACCCCATCCCAAATTTCTTCTCTAACTTAGAACAAATTGTGAAGACGTTAAACATCACTTCTCTTTTACAGTAAATGTGACATCGGTTAAACTTTAAATTCCCAAGTATACACTTATCCAAAATTTTCAAGACCAAAAACATTTTCAAATGCTTGGTTTTGAGCTCACAAGTTCAATCTCAACCTTTAGGTTCACAAGTAGTTCCAAAAAGAAAAGAAAAAGAAAAAGAAAAAGAAAAAGAATAAAGAGCTTACAAATCAGTACTCCCAATTGAGAATTTCATCATTGAAATTCATCCAAGGTGATCATGTGAACAACTACGGTAACAAACTTTCATCAAGTGTTCGCTTTCTAGATTGCCTTTTTAATTGGATGATTCCTTTACAAAGCTTAACCAATGGAATCATCTTGTTTCTCGACACTTATTCTTTCCTATCTAGAATCTGTACTAGTTTTTCCTCATAAAACAAATTCTCCTTCAACTGCACAGGTTGTGCTTTGAGAATATGTGACGAAGTTGGAACGTATTTAAATAGAATTGACACATGGTACTCATCATGTATCTTGGATAGTTCCATTGACAATGCTAAACAATACGTTGAAGGTTCAATATGTTTTGAAATCTCGTAAGGTCCAATAAGTCTCAGACTTAGCTTTACTTTTGCCAACTCACAACACCCTTTCCAAGTAGAAAATTTAAGGAAGATCTTATCTTCAACTTCAATTCCAAATGCCTAATGTGTTTGTTGCATAACTCTTCTGTTGATCTTGAGTTATCTTTAGTCTTTCATGTTGGGATTAATGTCCTAAATCTAGTATATCTCGTTGTTTGTAGTTATGTTAACACAAATTATTTATCTAATAAAATCCGAGGTATTTTATTTGATGATTGATTGCATTAATTCAATCTAATAAACTAAGATGCAAGGTTATTTTATGAAACTTAAACATGCATGTGGAGACATATAGGTGGATCATGTTTAAGTAATAACTAAATGATCTGTAGTAGATGAATAAGGCTTGGTACCTTATCCTGGTGACACTACAAATACGACCCGCTTTGATGTTACAATTGTTGTAAAGTGCTACAAATGATGTGATCCTGATCGTTCATGTGAAGACATGCAAGTGGAGATATTCTATACAAAGAGTTTGTATAAAACTAGACCATGAAATGAATAAACTCTCTATATAACACTGTTACTAGAAGAGATTTACATTTCATTAGGTGTTGGGATGGGTGTCCTAATTCTCCTGGTGGTCTTATAGTTTGTAAACATTTTGTACACATTGTTATTAATAAAATAAGTATTATTTTATTTGCATTTACTCAAATCCAATAAACTAAGATCCGTGGTTATTTCATGTAACTTAAGCATGTATGTGAGACATACAAGTGGATCATGCCTTAAGTAATAACCTAAATGGTCTGTAGTAGATGGATAAAGGGGGGATGCCTTATCCTAGTGACACTATGGATACGACCTACTTTTTAGATGTTACAAGTGTTGTAAAGTACTACAAATGGTCTGATCCTGACCATTCATGTGGAGACATGCGAGCAGGGGTATCCTATACAAAGAGTTTGTATAAGACCGAACCACGAGATTATTAGTTTCTTTATATAACGGCGTTGATAATTGAGACTTACATTTCACTAAAATGACCATATGTGACATGACCTTAATCCTGAGTGAGTTGGGAACTCCTGCTTATGAGGGCAGTCCTTTGATTAGTATGGGTGAGAGTGTCAGATTGCCAACTCAACAAGCCTACCTTTTTGGGGGATTCGTCTGATTGAGGAGCTGGGAACTCAGCTACACAAAATGGAATTCACTCCTTCCCCGAAAGAGTGGTAAGTAGATAAATTTCTCCCTTAAGGGCTGATTCCGGGTCATGAACATAGTGGCCACACCCTCTCTTTGGAAGAGAGAACTCAGTCATAGTAGGACTATGACTTATTGTTCATTAGAGGAATCAGTGGTACTACAGGAGTTTGATGTAACTACAGTGGCAAAATGGTAAATTGGCCAAGTTGTACTTACCAGCGATTTGTGAAGGCCGCACTGTTGATTGGTTACATGGACAAAGAAACATATTTGTAGTGCGAAGAGTGCAACTGTCAGTCTTTAGTAGAGTGACCAATAGTTAACGGATGGTGGATCTCGTGACTAAAGAGTTTAGTAAGTTATTCACGTACCGTTGGAGCTTCAAGCTATAGGTCCATAAGGACCCCTTGGTAGTTCAATGGTTTCAAGTTGAGAATCAGTTTTTGGTTTAGTTTGAAGTGTTCAAATTAACAAGAGGAAATTTGATTATATATGATATAATTAAATTGGTTCAATTATATGTGATATAATTGATTTGATGTATTAGATACATTAATTGGAGAAATTGATATAAATATAATTTATATTAAATAAGGAGAAAATAACTATGATTTAAATATTACATATGATGTGATATTAAAACTATAGGTTATAAATATAATATGATAATATGATAAGTTAGTTATTATATTTATTTATAATAAAAAAATTACGAGATAATTGTTTAATTGGTTATTTTCTCCGTTAAACGTACAAGTGGGAGGTTAATTTCAATTTTGAATAACTGAAGGATAAAATCAAAAGAGTTTTCATTTTATGAATGATCACTTCATTAATTGCTTCACTAATCGTTTACTCACAAGAGACTACACGATAGCCCTCTAACGAGAGACTAAATGATCGTGTAAACAATTGAGCGAGATACTAAACGATCTAGTGAGAGACTAAACGATCGTGTAAACGAATGAGCAAGATATTAAACGATCGAGCGAGATTTGCTAAACGATCGTGTAAACAATTGAGCGAGAGACTAAACGATCGGTTAGACAATTGCTCACGAGAGCGAGATTTATTAAATGGTCAAGTACTCTCAGTCTATGCGATAGACAAAACCTTTCTCCCACTTACTTGATCGTGTAGATTGATCGTTTTCTTCCTCCCTTCCTTTACCAAATTCACACAGAGCTTACACCTCTTGTATTCTCACTCTGAGAATACCAAGGTTACCTAGTGGTAGTGTTGAAGGGTTGCTGTTTGAGAAGTAGACTGTTCACGATTGTAACGACAGCGAGAGGTTGGCTGAACGATTGCTCACGAGAGCGAGATATTGTTGTGCGATCGCTCACGAGAGCGAGAGATTTCCAGAATAAGAGTTCTTTAAATGTATGTCTCTCAATTTATGTTATGTTTAGTTAAGAAGGCATGCTGTAATTTTCTTTATAATGCGTAACTATTCTTGTATGTATGTGAATGCATTTATTCTTGCACGATGGGCTTGGAAAGATCTTACTTTCGCTCATGGAGATCTCTGTTTAGATTTCCTTCACTAGAATAGACATAAAAGACTTGACTTTAATCCTGAGTGAGTTGTGAACTCCTGTTTATGACGAAAATTCTTTGATCTGTACAGGTGAGAGTGGTCATGATAGCTGACTCAATAAGCCTACCATTTTAGGAATTTGTCTGATAGGGAGCTGGGAACACAACTACACAAGATGGAATTCATTCTTTCCAATTCCTTGGAAAAGTAGATAAATTACTCCCTTAATAGTTGGTTTCGGGTCTTGGACAATGAGGTCTCAACTTCTCACTGGCCCGAGAGGTGTTAGTTTATAGTTGAACTATAAATTGTTTGTTTATTAGAGGAATCGATGGTTCTTAAGAAGTTAGATGTAACTCAGGGGTAAAACGTTATTTTGACCCAACTGTAGTTATGAGCATTTGTGAAGGGTCATCGCTTTGTTGATTGGTTATATACAAGGACACAGAAATAAATCTACAGTGCGAAGATTGCAACTATCCGTCTTTAATGGAGTGTTCGGTAGTTAATAAATATTGATTAATTGGATTAAAGGAATTTAAACAATTAATCTCATATCATTGGAGCTTCTAATCTGTAGGTCCATAAGGTCCTCTTGATTGCTTACAAAAGAAAATACAAGGGCAATGATTTGAATTGTTTACATAAATTGATGGAATGTCATATTAATGAGATTAACATGATATGATTAATTATAGATTTGATCTATAATTAAGAGAGGAATATTCGAATATGGTTCAAATAATGGTTTATTTATTTATTTATTTATTTTTTATGAATCTAATTCATAAGGAGTTAGTTAATTTTGAGAAGTGGAGGCAAATAAGCATATGATGTTTATTTAATTAATTGACTATATACATTAAATTAGATTTAATGTCTATAGTTATTTGTTAGGTTTACTAATTAATCAAATAAATGTTATTTGATTAATTGAGCCATAAAGTGCAAATTTAGAAATACTTGGAGATGGGGTAAAGCCTTCTCCATATAAATTGTTTCTCTTTTCCAAATTAGGGTAAACATTCATTTTGAAAAACCTAGCCTCCAAAGTTCTCCCAAATTCTCTCAACAATTTCTCCTCTCCAACATTCTCTATTCCTCTTCCTCCTCCAAGGGTTAGAGACCACACTTCTACCCTTGGATTCCAAGAGAACATTGAGGTCTCTCTTACAGTGGTGTTCATAGTTAGTTGGAGATTCGTTGCGGAGAAAAACCTTGGGATTTCGTGAAGATTAAGAGAATCTCCAAAGGTAAGAAATCGTTCTTCCTTTTCTTCTATTCTCTTTAAAAGCATGCTGAATTAAATATCTTTATCCACTATTTTATTATGCTTGTTGTTGTATTTTGTTTTTTTAAACAAAAAATGAAAATGCAAGGCATTCACACACTTCCGCTCGAGATTCGATCCATTCACTTCTCTCTAATAACTTTAACATTCTCACTAGTAGACTAACTAATTTTCCTTTCACCAACTTCATCTCATCAAACTAGGGTTTTACACTTTCTCTCATATCATGATTTCTTTAAGGACTTAATTAATGAGGTGAATTTGTTTTTCAGAACCCGATCTTTCCTATCTAAGATCTATGCTGACGCATCATACGGAATAACACCAGTAAGAAGTAATCTTTATCCATCAGTTCTTGTACTTGGATCCTCAACTCTTTTAAAGCCAACCTGTTATGTCATCCGGTGTCTTTTTAGTCTGTGTTAAACCACTGGGAGTCCTGTCCCACTTCACTTGTAACAACCCAGATTTGTACGCATACAGGAAATTAAATGTCAAATATTAAGCAGGACGAAATTTTATTTAAAGGGGTGGAAATTTAGAAGGGGAAAATAGGAAATTTATTCATTATCCAAAAATAATGAATAAGGAGCAGAATCAGGGAGGATTAATTAGAAGATGGACGCTAGCTAATTCAGGAGACAACGGGCAGTAGATAACTTTTTGTTTGGGCACTGCTCATTGGAAGAATTGGAGGTGAATTAATTGCCCATATACTCTTAAAATTGGGGAGAGAAAATTGAGGAGAGAGTAAAGAGAGCGAGATTGAAGAGAAAATTGGGGAGAGCGAGAGTAAAGAGAGTGAGATTCTCAGCGAGACAATGGGAGAGAGCTAGCGCGGGAGCGGGAGCGAGAGTGAGAACGAGAGCGAGAGCGGGAGTCGGGAGAGCCAAACCAGCGAAAAAGCTAGAGAGAGCGAGATTCTGAGAACAAAGAGAGCGAGATTTGGACAGAAGCGTGGATTATACATTGAGTTTGGCCACGATCTTATAGATTATACATAGAAAAACCCTAAAATTGAATACAAACAAAGAATGATGACGTAAGGGAAAACGTTAGCCAAGATTAGGTGTCTTATTGAGAGGAATCCTTAAACCCTAAGTAATTCTAAAGAAGCCACCTGTAGGATGATTTGTCACACTGAGAAGAGCTGAAAACTACTATAAATAGGACCCTTTGTCGAAGATTTAACCCATTCTCAAAAAAAATCTCAGTAACAAAGAATCGTGTGAAAAAGTAAGTGTGAGTGAAAAAGATCTGGGAGGCTAAAAGAGAAAACCTCGGGTAAGGTGCTGCCCAAATTTCCTTCTAGTTTAAAAAGGGAAAGCTCTACTGATCAAATCATAAAGAATAATAAGGAATAACTAGATCACAGTAAGTAGTTTATCTCACCCTCTCTTTAAATGTTCTATGGTAGTGTACCTTTATTATGTTGCATGGTTATATTAATTGTTATATTGCATTACGTGTTTAGAACACCTTTCTCTACAAGGGACCCCATGCATTATGTTTTTTCACGATTATGTTAAAATCAAGTTTTAATTAGGTGTAAGTTATGCTTCCAATCTTACGTTTATGTTAATGGTTGATGTTGGATGCGACTCTCGCCCTACTGACTGCATGACCCGCTAATCATCAGATGGGTTAGTTTTCGATTAGGTCCTCATCTTCCTATCAGGGCGGAGAGATTTATGTAGGAAGCATAACCGACCACCACATGTTATTATACGTTTTCGGTCCCAACCATATGTTTTCATGACATGTTGCTTGTGATTGTGTATTTGGTCACTACCCTATGTGAGAACTACTTACTGAGTATATTATATACTCATCCTATATTTTTACAGACTTTGTAGGTAAGGACACAGCGTAGATGGCAAAATTGGACGTCGCTCAAATGGCCAACCATCAAACTCACTATTATAGGCATATGCATTTTGTACCACCACGCTAATGTTTTATGGATCCTGGTGTTTTGATAAATAAACTTTTTATATAGTTTTTCTATCTAATTAATAAAATAAAGATATGTTCTTTAAAATTTTCACCAGAACCCATCTCATGATAGAAAAGTCTAAGTATGCATGTCGTAGCGGTCAGATCATAATGTGTAAGGATCCGGTCGTTACATCACTAGTTACCTTTCTACTCCCTATCATGAGTATTGGTTGTAGAATGACAGCTTGAGAGACATCTTGTTGCATGACACTACCTTCCTGTACCAACTGAGGATAATTCTTATGAAATTGACTGTTCTTTCCACAATGAAAATATGTTTTTACTTCCCTAAAGCACGGTCCCTAATGGTGCCTACTACAAGTTACACATGAAAGCCTCTTACTAGAACTAGTTTTTGTACCAAAATAGCTTTCATCACTAATCTCTAATGGCTTTGGTTGTTGAACTACTGCATATGAAAAAATCCTCTATTCCATGACACTTCCATGTAACAGTTGTGGGCACTTCTTTCTATAATGACCAAGTTTTCCATAGTTGTAACCAACAATGGTCCTTTCAAACACTGACCCCAATGATGTATGCCACAAGATAAACAATAAGGATGCACATCTACACTGGCCTGATTCTCTGAGTTGTCTCTTACTTGGCCTTCTAGAAAAATCTATAGGACGCTAGATTCTCCTAACCTTTGGTTTCTTCTTCCTGCTTTCATTATTGAATCACAGCTTAACTTGAACTTCCTCTGCTCATGAATCTAGGTGTACTTCTTCTGCTTAACTGTCCGTGTGGCATATTTGAGGAATTGCTAACACGAACATCCCTTTTTACTTTTCCTTTATCTATTTTTTCCATCAAACTTGTTTCCACTCTCTTAGTTGTCTCTATCTGTCTTGAAAAATCTCTCCACCCCACACTTGCTGTGACAGGGGTTTAAATCCTTTACCACAGTCCATTCTTGAGCCTTTTACACTTATCAGATTCGTTCTCAAACAAAACTGTGGCATACTTGGATAGGTCATTACTTTTTTCTTCATACTTCCCTACTGTCATGGGGCCTATACTAGCCTAAGAAATTCATTCAATTTTTCACTACGGAATGACCTTGGATAAAACTCTTCATAGAAAACTTCCTCAAACTTTTCCCAGCTTACCTCTTCTTTTCTCTCATGGCTGATTTCAAACATGCGCCACCAGTTCTCAGCTTCACCTTGAAACAAGGATATAGCAAGTTCTACTCTTTTGTGCTCGGGTTGGTCAAAGTCAAACTAAAAGTTAAACTAAATTCAATCTTTGTATTACGTGGTGAATTTTGGAAAATTTTTAGTTCACCTTGGGAGGCTGGCATAGGGTGCCACCCCGGGCTCGTTTTCCAGAAGCACCCAAGTGCTGTAGCGCTGCGACACTTTAGATTTTGTCAAAAAATAGAAGGTTCTATGCATTTTGACAAGGGACCTTTAACGCCACGGCGCTGCCACGATCTTTATATATGATTCTTCACTTTTTTTTAGGGTTTTGAATGTAGAAACTTATGGAAGTTGTTGGAATGCATTGAATTTATTTGTTGGCACTTCAAACCTATTCATAATTCATGTTTAGCATATTTATTTATTTGTAGTTATTTACGATTATGACCCTAGGATTTAGAGTAGTGCGCTATATAAACTCTCTAACCTTAGAGGCGCCGTTTGATGTAATTTTCTAAAAATATTCTCCCTAATAATACTGTTCTTCCTCTGCCCGTAGATGTAGCTAACACACTGTTAGTGAACCACATATATCTGTGTGTCAATCTTCTCTATCTCTACGTTCTTTTTTTGTGTTCTTTAATTGTCGATGTCGTAACAAACTGGTATCAGAGCCTTGTGAGGGTTTCTTCGAAATTCTGCATTTGTTCGACAATTGAAGGTGTCTGACGTGAATGTAAAGATTGATAAATTTACCAGGAGGAACAATTTTGGTTTATGGCAGATCAAAATGTGATCCTTGCTAAAGCAACAGCAGCTGTGGGCGCCGCTGACGAGTAAGTCAAAGAAGGCTACTGTGGATGACGAAGAGTGGCAGATTCTTGAGGAGAAGGCTCATTCGACGATCATGCTATGTTTGGTTGATGATGTCATCATCGAGATTGTAGATGAAGAAACTGCCGTTGGTCTTTGGTTGAAGTTGGAAAGTCTTTACATGAGGAAATCTTTAACCAAGAAGTTGTTTATGAAGAAACGTCTGTATCATCTACATATGCAGGAAGGTACGTCTCTACGAGACCATCTTGATCAATTAAATAAAATTTTATTAGATCTGTGTAACGTAGAGTTAAGGTTGATGATGAGGATGCTGCCTTAATTTTGTTGACATCTTTGCCCCCATTGTATGAGACTTTCGTTGAATCGTATATTAGAGGGAAAGAAACTCTGACCTTAGAATATACAAAGTCCCTGTTGCTTATGAGAGAGGACTATCAGAATGCAGGAAGTTCAGTTACAAAAAGTCTGGCATCTGGGTTAGCTGCTACAGGGAGCAAGGGACATAGGAATTCTGATAAGTAGAAGTCGAACCAGAATAAAAAGTCTTCGAAGTCAAAGGATTATAGGTTAGATGATATTTTTCACTACTGTAAAGAAAGCATTAAAAACTGAATGTCCTAACATAAAAAGGAATCAGGAAAAGAAGGAAAGGAGTGACAAAAGGGAAGCATTCGCCTTTGTTTTACAAGTTGAGATTGATCCTGAAGAAGTCGAGATCGATTCTGAAGGAGATTTAGCACTTTAGTTGTGAATGAACATTCACATTCTGATGATGTATGAGTTTTTTATTCTGAGGCATCTTATCATATGTGTCAAAATAGAGAGTGGTTCTCAACCTATCAACAAATAGATGAAGGGAATGTTAGCATGGCTAATGGTGCTGTGTGCAACATAGTTGGAATCGGCTCAATCAAGATATGAACACATAATGGTGTCTTCTACACTTTAAAAGAGGTTAGACATGTTCCACTAATGAAGAAGAGTTTGATATCCTTTAGTGTACTCGATAGCAAGGGTTACAATTTTAAAGGTAAAGATGGAGCAATGTATGTCTATAAGGGTTCTCAGGTAGTTCTGAAAGGCATAAAGCGTGGAACACTGTATTTTCTATTAGGTTCCACGATAATAGGTTATGTTGTTGTTCCATCGTCGGTCGTTTACAAGGATGATATGACTAAGTTATGGCAGGAGACTTGGTCATATGAGTGAAAAAGGGATGCAAATTCTGTCAAAAAGGGATCTTCTTTGTGGGCACAAGGTGCATGATTTTGAATTCTGTGAACTTTGTGTATTTGGGAAGCTTCATCACAGCAAGTTTCCAAGAGGTATTCATCGTACAAAAGGGACACTTGATTATATTCATTCAGACTGCTGGGGACCTTTCAAAGTCGAATCTATTAGAGGTAGTAGGTATTTTTTGTCAATAATTGATGATTACTCAAGAATGACTTGGGTTTTTATGATGAAACATAAAAGTGAAGCCTTCAAGAATTTCAAGCAGTAGAAGATATTATTGAAAATCAAACTGGGAAGAAGATCAAAAGGCTAACTGATAATGGTCTTGAATTCTATGGATCTGAACTTAATGAGTTCTGTAAAGTCGAGGGGATTATTTGCCATCACACTGTTAGGGATACTACACAGAAAAATGGGGTTGCAAAACGTATGAATCAGACGTTGTTGGAGAGAGCAAGATGCATGCTCTCTAATGCAAGGTTGATTAGAAGATTTTGGGCAGAAGTAGTAAATACATCATGTTATCTGATCAATCGTGGACCTCACACAGCTATTGATTGTAAAACACCTTATGAGGTGTGGTCTGGTAAGCCTGCAGATTATTCTTTATTAAAAGTTGTTTGTTATACTGTCTACTATCATGTTAATGAGGATAAATTAAAATCGGGAGCTAAAAAGGGTATATTTGTGGGTTTTAGGGATGAAGTTAAGGGATATAGAGTCTGGTCACCTTCTGAGAATAGAGCCATACTTAGTAGGACTGTGATATTTGATGAAAATTTCATGCTTAACTCAACTGTAAAGCCTTTTGTGACATCTACTGATGTGGGAGAAAGTAGTAATGTTGATAAACAGGTGAAGATGCAATTCACTTCAGCTGTGAATGAATTACAACATCAAGGTGGAAAAGATCAACACGTTACTACAGAAACTGATGTGCAACCAGAAATTAATGTGCCTAAAACGTGAGAAGTTGCTTTGCTTGAGAATTCTAGATCACGAGTAGATCAACCGAGTATAGCTCATGATAGAGCTAGGAGAGTTGGTGTTGGACCTCCTATGAGGTATGGTTTTGAAGATATGGTTACTTTTGCGTTGCAGGTTGCTGAAGAGGTGGATCCTCATGAGCCATCCATCTATAGAGAAGATGTGTCATGTGGTGAGTCTGTTCAATGGCTTGGTGCTATGGGGGATGAGATGGAATCTCTTGACAAAAATCAGACTTGGGAATTAGTTAAACAACCTAAGGAGAGAAAAATTGTCACTTGTAATTGGGTCTTCAAGAAAAAGGAGGGAATATCACCTTAAGAGGGCATTAAATATAAAGCTCGAGTTGTTGCTAGAAGGTTCACACAAAGGGAATGAGTTGATTATAATGAGATCTTCTCACCAGTAGTCAGACATACTTCTATCAGGGTGTTGATAGCTATAATAGCACATTAGAATTTGGAACTTGAACAACTAGATGTGAAGAAAACTTTCTTACATGGAGAGTTGGAGGAAGAGATTTATATGACCCAACCAGATGGGTTCCAGTGTCCAGGTAAAGAAGATTATGTTTGCAAGTTAAAGAAATCTTTGTATGGGTTAAAGCAGTCTCCAAGGCAGTGGTACAAACATTTTGACAGCTATATGATTGAACTTGGCTATAATAGAAGTTCATATGATTGTTGTGTATATCACAACAAAGCTAATGATGGTTTGATGATTTATCTACTTTTATATGTAGATATGCTCATAGCTGCAAAGTCCAAGTCTGACATTCTGAAATTGAAGAATCTTCTTAGTGCTGAGTTTGATATGAAGGATTTGGGTGCTGCTCCGAAAATTCTGGGTATGGAGATTTATAGGAACAGAGATAACAACAAACTCTTTTTGTCGCAGAAAGGATATATTCAAAAAATATTGTCCAGGTTTGGTATGTCATCAGCTAAGCCTATAGATACTCCTAGTGCTGTAAATGCTCGTTTGTCATCGTGCTTTCACCACATTCTGAAGCTGAGAAGGAGTACATGTCTTGAGTTCCTTATGCTAGTGCAGTGGGAAGTTTGATGTATGCTATGGTCTGTACTAGGCCTAATCTTGCCCTTGCCGTTAGTGTTGTCAACAAGTTCATGGGTCAACCTAGGAAGGAGCATTTACAAGTCGTTAAAAGGATTTTTCGTTACCTTAGAGGTACATTTGATGTTGTTCTCGTTCATGGGAATTGCACAGAGTGTTTGGTGATCGGTTATTCTGATTCTGACTATACTGAAGATGTTGACATTAGGAGGTCTATGACTGGCTATGTGTTCACGCTGGGTGGTTCTGTTGTTAGTTGGAAGGAAACCTTACAGCCTACAATTACTTTGTCTACTACTGAAGCAGAGTACATGGCCTTGACAGAAGCTGCTAAAGAGGGAATATGGTTGAGGGGGTTAGTTGGTGATCTTAGTTTCCATCATGACCAAGCTATTGTATATTGTGATAGTTTGAGTGCAATATGCCTAGCCAAGGATCAAGTTCATCATGAGAGAATTAAGCACATAGATGTAAGATATCACTTCTTAAGAGGTGAGCATAGAGTTAAAGTGATGAAAATTGGTACTACTGATAACCCTATTGATATGTTCACCAAACCGGTCCCACAAGGCAAATTCCAACATTGTTTGGACTTGCTGAATCTTTTGAATTGTTAGTGGTCCTCTTTGTGGGACACTTTTAGGCATGAGGGATAAGTCTAAATACGTCTGGCAATATTGATTTATGTTACATTTGGTACATCTGTTATCTGGGAGAGAATTCAAGTTAAGGTGGAGATTTGTTGGAATGCCTTAAATTTGTTTGTTGGCACTTCGAACAACCAAGTATGGGGGTCTCGCTGGTAGGGGTTCGGGGGCAACGCCCCTAAAACCTATTCAAAATTCGTATTTAGCATATTTATTTATTTGTAGTTATTTACGATTATGACCCTAGGGTTTAGAGTAGTGCGTTATATAAACTCTCTAACCCTAGAAACGCCGTTTGATGTAATTTTATGAAAACATTATCCCTAGTAATATTGTTCTCCCTCTGCCCATGGACGTAGCTAACACACCGTTAGTCAACCACGTATATCTGTGTGTCGATCTTCTCTATCTCTACGTTCTTTTTTTTATATATTCTTTAATTATCCATTTCGTAACAGAAGCCGTGGAGAGGACTGAAATTTCTTCATCTTCTCCATTATTTTTGGAATTTTATCTTAGGATTTTATTTCCGTTTGGGTTAAAATCCATTAGATTTGGAAACACCCCCCCCCCCCCCCCACCCCCCCCCCACCCCCCGCCCCCCCCCCACCCCCATGTTTCTTTTGTCTATGAGGTAAGTTTTTCTCTAGTTTTTGGGAGCAAGACCTTTGTAATTTTGTGAGTTTTCTATTGATGGACTGAATGCATATCTATTTATGCTTCTTTAAATATTGAATAATTTCTAGATGTGAATTTGTGCTTGGATTAACTCTCCCTTCTTAAATGTGTATCATCATTGCTAATTGATTTAGGCTTGCTTGATATATTTAATTTTTTGTTTGGCTTGAATCACTTAAGTCACAAATAATTGAATCCATGTATTTCATTGCTATTATAATGCATGCTTTTACTAGTTCAAATATAAACTTGATTAATTAGTTAGACTACCTAATTAATTAACCACACAATAAAATCCTTAATCTTAATGCACATATTCTTAGTCTTAGATGAACACTTTCAAACCCAATAGAACTAAAGCATGTAGTTTAATTAGGGTTTAGACTTGACAGTTGCTTTGTTTAATCCAACGAAGTAAGTCATCATGCATGCATGAATTAAATGCATGTTTTATCAATAGAAATCAATGATTGAAATTGCATAGGAACCTCTTTTCTCTCGAAACTAGAAATTTCCAATCCTAGGTTACATTTGTCCCTTTGCTTTTATTTTAATGTATTATCATTCTATCCACACCAAAACCTATTGGGATGTATGCTCTAAAGCCTTGTAGTTAATATGTTATTTGAAATAATGATTGATTATTTTATATATTATTATCCATTAAAGAAAGATCCAAGGTTATTTTATGTAATTTAAACATGTATGTGGTTGACATACAGGTGGATCATGTTTAAGTAATAACCTAAATAATCTATAGTATATGGATAAGGTTGGATGTCTTATCCTAGTGACACTACGGATACAACCCATTTTGTAATTGTTACAAAAGTTGTAAAGTGCAACAAATCATTTGGAGATTAACATTTCATAGGATGATCATAGGTAACTCGACCTCAATCCTGAGTGAGTTATGAACTCCTGCCTATGAGAGCAGTCCTTTGATTTATATGGGTGAGAGTAGCTTGACTCGCCGACTCAAGAAGCCTACCATTTTGGGAATATATGAGTAGGGAGTTGGAAACATAGCTACAGAAGATGAAATTCACTTCTTCCAATCTTTAGGGTAAGTAGATGAATTGCTCCCTTAAGTGTTGACTCCAAATCTTGAACATTGGGCCCTTCCCTCTCATTAGTCTAAAGGGTTTAACCAGAAACAGGTTATTCATTAGAAGATCGGTGGGACTTAAAGAGTTAGATGTAATTTAGGGACAAAATTGTAAATTGACCCAACTATAATTATGAGTGATCCGTGAATAGTCAACTTACTATTGATTGGTTATATCTATGGATCCAGAAATATATCTACAGTGCAAAGAGCGCAGTTGTAGATCTTTAATGAAGTCACCTGCAGTTAATGAATGTTGATTAATTTAATTAAAGAGTTCAATTAATTTAAGAATTTCATTGCTCCTAGTAGAGTTTTCCATCGTTCTCCATCGATTTGGATTGTATATTTCATTTGACTTACACAATTTCTTTCCACCTCCTATGTTTCTACTTGGATTTGTAGTCTTCTTTTCGATCAGAGCTTGGACTAGTACTGAATTTCCCTCTTGGTTTTGATTCGACCTTAATTGAGAATTAAAAATAGAATAATTATAATGGATGACAAACTAGTCCTTCTTATTTTCTAATATAGCAAATCTTTAAAGAAAATTTCAAATACAACAAATATTTAAAATAACATTTACCTATTCCTTTCTTAATCCTATCTTCCATTCTGCCAATTCTTCCATCTCCCAAATTCCTCTTCCTTTTCAGATTACAATCTCTCTCATTCCTCTCTCCCCCATCTCCAAATTTCAAACTTTTGCCATATGGAGCATCTTTCTTTTTCTTTTTACTTTTTACTTTTTAGTTAACAAAAACTATATTATAAATATCATAAATTATGTGTAAAATAGATACCTATTCTTAGTGTCAAAAAACCAAATGTCTCTACACTCCATATATAACCACATGTCTTGTAAATACTCATTCTTAGTGTCCATGTAATCTACCTCCTACATACCAAATTCCTTGTAAATAGTGGTATTTGGTGGGTTTTGAAAGACACACGTTGGACAAAATCCGTGATAATTCGAGAAAGTGGAGATTTTAGAGAAATTTCTTATTTCATATTTTGTTAATTTAATTTAATTAATTAATTTATATATTATGTTTAATTTGTTTCAATATTTATTTATTTTATTATTATATTATATTTTATTGGTATCCGTGTTCTGAAGGAATGATATATCATGCAACGAAAGACTACAGAATCAATAAGCACTTAAACTACATTTAATTTGAGTTTTAAGCATGTTGTTCATATGATATTCATAAGAGGGTTTGAACACATATTACCTTTGAAGATTTCCTCCACGAATTCAGCTGAAATCTACCAAGATAGAGCTTGAAACTTCAAGAGGACTACCACCGAGATCTTCTCTACTATACTCAAGCTTGAACGCGTGGTAGAAACACTTAAATCAGATTGAATTGATGAAGAACCAGTGAGGAGTATGTAGGGTTTTCAGGTTATCACTTCAGTAAGTATAACTCAGAATCCTTATCTGTTCTTCATGCATGAAGCTTCTATATAGGTAGAAATCATGCAAATGTACAAGGTTGCATGAAGGGCAGCTCCAGCTTGAAGATCATCACCCAAAGAAATGGAATTTGGTGATAATCCATCAAATTGTTTAGTGGATTTTTCACAAAAATTGGAAAAATCCACTAACTTAAAATGATTTCAAAAATAATTTTCATTTTTATTTTTTAAATTAGTTTTATAAAATTAATTAAAAAATAATTAATTAAATAAAACTAATTTTAATTGATTTTTAATTAAAATAATATTAATTTGATATCTAAATATTAAATTAATAAAATATCAATACCACCAATAAAACAATTTTATATTTAAATCATAATTTAAATATTAATTTATTTTTCCATTTCGTTTAATTTCAATTAAATTAAACGTTTATTATTGTATCATATACAATCAATCGAAAACCCTAAAATTGAATTTGAACATTTCAAATTCATAACCCTAATTTCATACATCAATACTCAATTTGTTATTCCAATTTAATGAGTTAGTAAAGAGACCTAATGGACCTACAGATCATGAACTCCAACAATCTGTAATTAATTCGTTAAAATTCTTTAATCGAATTAATTATTATTCGTTAACTATCAAGACATACCACTATAGCTCGATAGTTGCACTCTCCTCACTGTAGATATATTTCTATCCATATAAATCATAATCAGTAAGTCGATCCTTTACAAGTCGTTCGTAATTACAGCTGGGACAAAATTACCGTTTTACCCCTGTAAATACATCTTGTTCCTTAAGTTCCCACTGACCTTATAATGAACAATTTTAATTCATAATATTACTTATGAATCATATCCTTCTCTATCATGAGAAGGTGAAGCTTCGATTGTTCAAGACTTGGAATCAGCACTTGAGAGAACAACCTATCTGCTAACCCTAAAATGGGTAGGAGCGAATTTCATCTTGCAGAGCTATGTCCTCAGCTATCCATCCGGTCTTATCCCCAAAATGGAAGGCTTATTAAGCAGTGTTGTTAGACTACTCTCACCTATGCAGATCAAAGGATAATCCTGAATAAACAGAAGTTCATAGTTAGTTTAGGATTAAGATCGAGTTATCTTAGATTATTTAAGTATGAAATAGTCAGTTTTAACAGTAAACGGTCGTTATAAAGAAAAGTGACTATTTCATGGTCCAGTCTATATGAAAACTCATTGCGTAGGATGCCCCCACTCACATGTCTCTTCTTGAATGATTTGTGGATCACATCATTTGTATTACCTATACAAAATGAGCCGCAACCAATAATGTACCAGGATGAGATACCCAATTTCATTCATATACTTATAGACCATTTAGGCTATATACTATTAACTTGATCCTGTTTATGTCATCATATAAAGTTAAAGTATTCATACTATAGCCATGGATATGTTTATTGGATTTTCATAATAGAATGAAAAATCAACAACTTTATTGAATAGGATACTCAATAATATTTTATTGAGAAATAGAATGTTTAACACAAAATTTATGAATTGTGAGTTCTAGGAAATCCCCAACATGTTCCTGTTGTGCTCTTCAAATTCATAACACTTTATCAGCACGAGCTCCTATCGTTCTTCTCGCTAACGGTAGGTCCTAAAGGTATGCTGATTTTTCTCTCTTCGTTATCATTAATATTTTAAATGTTGTTTTACATATTTGATATATACTAATTTTCTAATATAAATATAACATTTTGTAATAATGCTATTATGAAAATATTACAAAATTAGATTTTGTAGCATTTGATATTATTGGTAATAATTATTTGTCATTAGTGCTTGATGTGAGAATACACTTGGATGCCATAAGAATGTGATCAACAAAAAACAAATTTTCTTCCTAAAGCTCATCGTAAATGGATTTGAGGCTAAAACACTTTAAATCAATATGTTAGAAAAAACATTTTTCTACATTTTGGATATGCTCATGCAGTAGCAATATCGAGGGAAAGATTTTAAACATTATTCTGAACTAATTTCATGTCTTCTCGTGGCCGAACAAAATAACAAGTTATTGATAAAAAATCATGAATCTTGACCAACTGGAACAACAACATTCCCTAAAGTGAATGCTGTGAATGTTAATAATCATGGTCGAGATCGTTATCGTAGTAGAGGAAGAAATAATTATTATTTTGGTGGTGGTCGTTCTAATCATTCAAATTTCAAAAGAACCACAGAAAATGCTGATCATAAGGAAAGGCTCCACAAGATAAGAATTAAAAAAGTGTTGAAAATAAATATTTTCGATGTAGAATGACTGGGCATTGGTCACGTACCTGTCGTATGTCAAAACACTTAGTTGATCTATATCACGCCTCTTGGAAGGATAAAGAAAAAAATGTGGAAAAAAATTTTGCATACCAGGATAATGACATATTCAACCCATCTCATAGGATAAATTTGGATGTGGCGGACTTCTTTGAATCTCCTGAAGAGAAAATTGACAAAATTGATGGAACATCAAATGTTTCCTTTGACTTTGAATTCATCTCCATGTTTTCTTTCTTCTCTTAGTAGATGTTAACTTTGTATATTCATTTCTTATTGTAATTATTTTCTTTTAATGAAGAAACTTGAATCATTTTCATATGTTGGGTGACTAAAAAATGAGTAAAGAAGATCTATGTTTGGCAGATAGTGCAACTACACATACAATACTTACAAGTAGAAAATATTTTTCAAAACTGACAATGTTGGAAGCAAAAGTCAATACGATACAGGTTCTACAAACCTAATTGAAGGGTTTGAAAAAGAAAATATTATTTTCCCTAGAGAAACAAAATTTACAATTGACAATGCATTGTTCTCTAGTCAATAAAAAAGAAACCTACTTAGTTTTATAGATATACATTACAATGGTTATCATATTGAGACTAATAGAAAGGTTAATATGGAATATCTTTATATCATATCTACTATCTCATATGAAAAACATATACTGGAAGAGTTGTCTGCTTTATCTTCTAGATTATATTATACTCATATATGAGTAATTGAAACATATGCAACAATGAACCTAAAGTTTATGAATCCAGACATATTTATAATTTGGCATGATAGTTAGGTCATCCAGGGTTTATAATGATGAGAAAAATTATTGACAATTTGATGCGTTATTTTATGATGTGGAATTACGGATGAAATGCGATGATGAAAATGCGTTGAGCACTCAAGTTTTCTCAGTAGAATCCAAGTGTAAACTCCATTGAGTTTCCTGGTAATTCTAGGGTCAAACTCAGGGACTTGGGAAAACAGTATGCGGTGGTAATTTTTCAGGAAAACTTTGCGGTAACCGGTAACTTAAATAGTTGTTGGTTTTGTTTGTTGCGGTAATCAAAATAAACAAATACGGCACAGTTCGAAAAGAGTTGATAAAAAGGAAGATACGATGAGTATTTGGTGAACGGGTTGAGAAGATTTGCGGCTAACACATCCTAGGATGCGTTCATGCTATGCAATCATGCAACACACTTACAATACTAAACCATCTCTTGATGCGAATGCTACAGCTTCTAATACTAGAACGCATGCGATAAGTCTATAGGAGCTACACATAAGCCTCCATTGTTATTTATGCGATTACAAAATGACACACACAAAAGTAAGGCGACCACATAATATCATTCCTTTCTCTAGGATGCATGCGATGCAGGTTGGCAAACAGAGCTTATCTCTAAGTCCCTACTCTTGTTTATGCAGTTCAAATCTTGCTCTCTCTAGTCTAAATTCTAACCTAGCTCTCTCAAGTCTTAGGTTCTTTCTTTAGACTCTCTCTCGAGTAGCTCTAAAGGAATGTTTGGCACAGCATAACACAAGATAATCGCAAGCAATGAACTTCCTAGGTCATGTTAGCTTAGTTCTCCTCAACCCATTCGATACGTTTAGCTACTCATGTGTGTGAAGAGAGTGAACAGATGTAGAATAAGAACTTCCATTGTATAAATATAAAGTTGAAGTACAAAATAACAATGCAAGAAGAGAATAAAGAGCCTGGCAGCAATCTCTTGCTTCCCAAACTTTTACATTGTCTTTCTACTCTTGTTCAAAAGATAATCTCGCTCTCGCGAGACTCGGCCCGCTCTCTGCTTTCTACGTCTCCAGGTTCTCTCTCGAATTGTCCTGAGCGATCTTCCGGCATTTCTACTCTTCCATTGCTCCACCTTAAAAATAAAAGAAAACTATGAACACGGCTAAAGCTCCTAAATCGGTGAACATGTGAACTTGTTAACCCCTTTTTTGAAGGACGCCTTTGGTATTTATAGAGCTCCGGGGTGAAGGGCAGCTTCTCTCTTATGATTGCACAGATGGGATGGCTTTAATTCCCCGACTGATGCGTTGAATATTTGTTACCGAAAAGCTGAATGTACTTGTTATCGTTAGCGGCTGTCAACTTAATTCGGATTCGATTGTCATCAACGTTCTGCCCCATCGTGATTAATGATGCCTTTCACCTAGATGCGCCCACCAAGTTGCGTCAGCTCTATGCGGCAATCCTTCTTGAGCAGATGTTTGCGAGCACAAATCTCCGCAAAGCCTTGCGGTAATGTTGCGCTCATCCATTGATTTCTTGTGATCTCACTTTTTACCTTGCGTCAACGCATATTCTACATAAAAACACAAAAGTTAACTATTTCTATGCGATGAATGCATGCGACCGCAATGTTATAAACTTAATGCTTTTTAGACGCAATCTAACATATTTCATCAATGCAAACCCTCATTATTTAATAACTTAGCAATGTAATAACGTGCATTTCTGCCCGTTATCACACCCCAAATTTAAATAATGCTTGTCCTCAAGCATAAGCTAAAGATTTCTTTTAGCAAATTGACCGCAATTCTCTTTTCCTAGATTTCTCAAGGATATTTTATTCAAATCCTATACACCAAAATTTCCTTAAGTCTTATTCAAGTCTCCTCTAAAAATATTTCTAAGACCTAGGGACCGCAAGTTTAACCTTCAAAAGGGCTTTACTAAATTCCAGAACATCGCATGATTTATTTCACAAAGAAAACTTTTCCACCGGGGTATCAAATGATTTTTATCCTTGCATATTTCTTGACATTATTATTTTTTTCTGACCTTACGCTGATCCAAGTGCCTTGCTTTCGTTTTGGCTTGCCCCCACGTGTGTCATGCGGACATCCAACTACGAGCAATGCGCTATTTCTTAGACTAAACTCATACCTTCTTGGCAGCGGAGTTGCGATCATTGTATCTATGCGTTGATCCTGGCGACTTACTTTCGTTTTGGCTTGTCCCCACGTGTGTTATGTGGACATCCAACTACGGGTAAGTACCCTTCACAACTTAACTCTTATCAACATGGGTTTTCCCATTGCGTTGACGGTGGAGTTGTTTTTTTTTTTTTGTTTTTGTTTTTTTTCAGAATAACAAGGTCGAAAATAAATACCTCGCCCCCAAATTTAAAATGCGACAATGTCCCCATTGCCAAAAGATTGAAAGAAGTCATGTGATGTTCTTAGGAAGCTACATAAAGAGAGTTTGAAAGAAAGCTAGCAGATCTCTAACTTCTAGAAATATTTCATGAGGTGACTTTTCTAAGATTAAGTTGATTCTAGTATATATGAGGAAAAAAATAGAAGCATGTGTTTAATCATTGAAATCATAATTGGGAAAGAACTCATGCAGTGACTTACTAAATTATCAATGTTAAATGATTGTAGTAATCAAAGAGAATGCGGTGATAAAATTTTCAAAATCAAAATGGAATGCGATAGTGCAAAATTTGAAATAAAGTTCAGGAAGAATACAACCCCCAAATTTGCGCGGTCGCCCGCATTGTGTGTTGATGCATCCTTCTTTGCGGCGATCTATCTTCTGTGGATTGCGGTGACGGAATAAGATAAGTTGCTTTTTCGTGTAACACCTCCGCAATCCTGCGCCTCGATCGTTTGCAAGAAAAACAGTGAGAGAGTCAAATGATTTTAAACAAAACAACATCTTTTACCGCAATCGTTCAACACAATCTTTTTTTTTTTTAGAATATAAAGAAAAAAATAGATATGCGATAATAGACAAAATTAAAATGTTGAAAGTTCATGAAGTATTGATGTAGAGAAAGGATATTCAAAAGGTTTGCATCCCTGTTGAGGTTGAGTTATATAGTAACTCAGGGACTGCTTATTCCCGAGCTGGTCTTTTCATGTCCACGGTGGCTTCTCCTTCTTTTCTTTGTCCTCTAGGATCTTGACTGCCTTAATCCGGAGCTTTTCCCCATGAATGTTCATTACGATCTCCCCCTTGCGCACATCAATTTGAACGCGACTGGTTGAAAGGAATGGTCGTCCCAATATGATGAACACATTTTCGTCCGCTTTATAATCCAAAATGAGGAAGTCTACCGACAAGATGAATTTATCAATTGAGATTGCGACATTTTCAGCTCTCCTTCACGATGTATTTGGGATCTATTCACAAGTAGGAAAGTTTCTGTTGTGGGTGTGAGTATACCAATACTCAATCGTTTGAAGATTGATAGTGGCATTATGTTTATACTTGCCCCAAGATCACATAGTGCTTGGCCACTGTAGATTCCTCCAATGGAGCATGGTATCGTGAAGATTCCTGGGTCACCTATTTTTGGTGGGATCATAACATTTTGCTTTGCGGCCACTATTGTGATTTTTTTTTTTCCATCATTTTGTTTTTCGTTCAATCTTTGCAGAGCTGATGGTAGCTGGACTTCTTTTGTCTCATGTTCTGAAGGCTTGAGGGTGGACACAATTTTGGGGTTCATTTTCTTGGGCTTTTCCGAATTATAAGTCAACAGGTCCTCGGATGTCACCACACTCAAGTTGGTCGCAATGGGCTCCTCCCCTACTTCCGCAGTCATGTTGTCGCTTAACAAGGAGACTGCTAAGTATTGTTCCTTCCCGGTACCCTCAACATTGCCAGGGAGCTCAGTTGAGCTCGGCAACGCTCCTTGCAGTCTATTTTTCAGCTCGCCTGCAATTTGTCCTAGGTTGAATTTCTAGATTTCGAATGGATGTTGCTAAAGCACTGATTTGTTTTTTTCAATGTACTGCTTCAACAAGCTCTCTAAGGATGAAGATTGCGGTGTTTGCAAGCTGCTGGCTTGACTATGCATTGGACCGCTGTTTTGCAGGAAAAATCTGGGTGGCCCTCCTTTTTGCGCAACTGGTTGGAAGCTTTGTTGTTGATTTTTTCACAAAAAATTTGGGTGGTTTCTCCACCCGAGGTTCCATGTATCGGAATAGGGATTATTCTTTATGAAGCATACTGGCTGCGAGTTTGCTGGGCATTCTTCCATCGAATGAGCATCTCCACAAATGACACACTTGCGATCATTTGAGCATTTGTGTTAACCTGCCCTTTCTTCGCTCCTGTGTTATTAATTATGATGCCTTGTATCAAACTCATCATTGTAGTCATTTGATTTTGCAGAGATGCAATGGCCCCATTGTTTGCGTTATTATTTTTTATTCTTAATCTCTGATCGCTTTTTCGCCAATCCTCGTGATTTTTAGAAATGCGATCATGTATACTCTTTGCCTCATCATATGTTTTGTCTAGCAGACCACCAGCAGCTGCCGCATTGGCAGCGATCTGCGAAGAGGGATTCAGTCCTTGGTAAAAAATCTCCATTCGCAGGCAGTCTGGTAAGCCATTATGTGGACAGTCTCTTACCCGCCGCTTGAACCTCGCCCAGGCATCACTGAGCGATTCGTCATCTTCTTGTTCAAATTTTTTTTATTAATTTCCTTCTCCTAGCATTCTCGGTGTGCAGAAATACTTCTTCATAAATTTTTCGATGACTTGTTCCCACGAGGTTATCTCCCTCCGTTCGAGAGAATATGCCCATTTCTTGCTGATCGCATAAGAAAAAATCGGAACAGAGTGTTGTCGAACTTCCTCGGTGTAGATATTCGGGAAACACAAAAGTGTTGTAGATTTTCTTATGAAGCTCTGGAGGTGGGCGTGCAGGTCTTCGCCACGCTTCCCTCCAAATTGCCATACAGTCTGGATTCATCTGCAGCCATCATCAACTTCATTTCGAATCTGCTTCCATCGAGGGCAAGCCTCATGATTCCTGGAGAGAAATCATAGAGGTTTGGTGATGCATACTCCCTAATCGGCCTATTGCGATTGTTTGCCAGCAGGATTGGATTCGCCATGACGTTGTTTTTCGTTTGGTGCTCCGTTTTCCAGACTGCTCCACCATATCTTTCTTTATCTGACTGTTGTTGTTGGCGGTCTCTATCTCGAGTCGTAATTTGCCAGAGATTTGAGAGTCTGCAAAGAAATCAGAAAAATTACCGTTAGCACACTATTTTGCCGAAGTTCCCGGCAACGGCGCCAAAAACTTGATGCGTATTTTATTGATGTGGAATTTATGCATGAAATGCATTGAGTACTCAAGTTTTCTCAGTGGAATCCAAGTGTAAACCCCACTGAGTTTCCTGGTAAGTCCAGGGTCGAACTCAGGGACTTGGGAAAACAGTATGCGGCGGTAATTTTCAGAAAAAATTTGTGGTAACCGGTAACTCAAATTTTTGTTGGTTTTATTTGTTGCGGTAATCAAAATAAACAAATGCGGTGGAGTTCGAAAAAAGTTGATAAAACGGAAGATACGATGAGTATGCGGTGAACGGGTTGAGAAGGGTTATGGCTAACACTTCTTGGATGCGTTCATGCTATGCGATCATGATACACACATACAATAGTAAACCACCTCACGATGTGAATTCTATGACTTCTAATACTAGAACGCCTGTAATATATGTGATAAGTCTATAGGACCTACACATAAGCCTCCATTCTTATTTAAGCGATTACAAAATGACACACACAAAAGTAAGGCGACCACATAATATCATTCCTTTCTCTAGGATGCATGCGATGCAGGTTGGCAAACAGAGCTTATCTCTAAGTCCCTACTCTTATTTATGCAGTTCAAATCTTGCTCTCTCTAGTCTAAATTCTAACCTAGCTCTCTCAAGTCTTAGGTTCTTTCTTTAGACTCTCTCTCAAGTAGATCTAAAGGGATGTTTGGCATAGCATAACACAAGATAATCGCAAGCAATGAACTTCCTAGGTCATGTTAGATTAGTTCTCCTCAACCCATTCGATACGTTTAGCAACTCATGTGTGCGAAGAGAGTGAATAGATGTAGAATAAGAACTTCCATTGTATAAATATAAAGTTGAAGCACAAAATAACAATGCAAGAAGAGAATAAAGAGCCTGGCAGCAATCTTTTGCTTCCCAGACTTTTACACTATCTTTCTACTCTTGTTCAAAAAATAATCTCGTTCTCGCGAGAGTCGGCCCGCTCTCTGCTTTCGATGCCTCCGGATTCTCTCTCGAGTTGCCCTGTGCGATCTTCCGGCGTCTCTACTCTTCCCTTGCTCCACCTTAAAAATAAAAGAAAACTATGAAAACGGCTAAAGCTCCTAAATCGGTGAACAGGTGAACTTGTTAACCCCTTTTCTGAAGGATGCCTTTGGTATTTATAGAGCTCCGGGGTGAAGGGCGGCTTCTTTGTTATGATTGCACAGATGGGATGGCTTTAATTTCCTGACTGATGTGCTGAATATTTGTCACCGAAAAGCTGAATGTACTTGTTATCGTTAGCGGCTGTCAACTTAATTCGGATTCAACCGTCATCAGCTTTCTGTCCCATAGTGATTAATGATGCCTTTCACCCAAATGCGTCCACCAAGTTGTGCCGGCTCTATGCGGCAATCCTTCTTGAGCAGATGTTTGCGAGCACAAATCACTGCAAAACCTTGCGATAATGCTGCGCTCGTCCGTTGATTTCTTGTGATCGTGCTTTTTACCTTGCGTCAACGCATATTCTATATAAGAACACAAAAGTTAACTGTTTCTATGTGATGAACGCATGTGACCGCAATGTTATAAACTTAATTCTTTTTGGACGCAATCTAACATATTTCATTAACGCAAACCCTCATTGTTTAATAACTTAGCAATGTAATAACATGCATTTCTGCCCGTTATCACAATTCAAATAGACACCCTATGAAACCCGGATTTTCATTATCTCTATTTAAGCAGGTGTTAAAAGGAATTAACTAAGTGAAAGTTAAATCCTATGTTGAAGAAAAGGAAATTTCTAAGTGTTGAATAGAATTTCCTTCAGTAGTTTTGAGTTAAGCTTTAATTGGTGAAATTTGACTAAGTATTTAACAATGCGTTAGTATGTGCAATGTGTTGGCCATTAGACTTTGAGAGGTTATTTGGGAGCTTAGTAGTGCAAGCAACAGCCAAGGTTTAGAAGAGGTTAGAATAACGCATGCGGCAGCCTCAAGTTGCGCATCCAAGGGGGCTGGACGTTGGATGCGTTGGACGTGATGGATGCGATGGATAGAGGCATGCGGCGTGGAGGCAGGTGCGATGGATGCATTGGACGCGAGAGTATACGGCCGATGGTTTGTGGCCGAAGGGATGCGCTGTTAGCATGCGGCGATGTATGGCATGCGACGATGAAAGGATGCGACGATGGATGACATGTGTGTGATGGGGTATGCGTGATGGTATGCGGCAGCAACTATGTGTTGGCATTCATGCGCGGGTGCTATGCGTTGTGCGGCCGGAAGGTATGGATCGACGGTATACGGCTAGCACTATGCGTTGATGTCACATAGTGATGCAATGCATTGATGTATGGGCCGAGGAATGCGTTGGTATACGACGCGGCAGTTCTATGTATGGTATGCCGCGATGGATGCTATGGACGCAATGGACGCAACAGTGGCTATGCGATGGTAAGTAGCGATGGAAGCGATGGATGCGATGGATGCGGCAGTTGCAATACTATGCGTTGTGTGATCTGTTCATGGTTGGTGATGTGCTATTGCATTGTGCATTCACTATGTGTCGGTGATGCACTATGCGTTGGTGATGTGCTATGCGTTGGTGATGTACTATGCGTTGGTGATGTGCTATGCGTTGGTGATGTGCTATGCGTTGGTGATGCACTATGCATTAGTAATGTGCTATGCATTGGTGATGTGCTATGCATTGGTGATGTGCTATGCGTTAGACATCCAAGGGCATGTGGGCGCATAGGACAAACTAGTAGTATGCATTGAAAGAGTGTTGGTCAATATCCTAGTTGAACGCATATGAAGTTAGATGAACGCATATGAAGGATGGACGCATTTAAGGATGTCATCCGGACATGTGGCTTGTTGGGAAGAAATCTTAAGCCTTAAGCAAATGAGGTGGTTGCACAAGACATGCAAAATTAAGCATTTTGTGCTGGCTGAGGATGAAGAAGACATCTTAGATTGCGTTGATTGAAGGTTGCATTGATAGTGTGAGGAAGAAACACTTGGACATGCAGCCAAGTAGGAGGTGTCGACCTTGGAGAGTTTTTATATTCCTATAAATAGGGCCAAGGACTTCTTTTCAGATCACAATTCAAAAGACATAAAGAAGAGTGGGAAAGATGATTAAACATTGCGTTGATAGCAAATCTATGTGTTGATCATAAAGCTTCCAGAGGAAATGCAATAGACAGTGAAGTCTGGAAACAACATCAACTTGGGATGAGACGTTCTCCCAGAATACTCGTGCATTTGGAGTGATTCCAAAGCCACCTGAAATCTATGAGAGTCTAGTTTTCATGGTGGGGCTTCTAGAGAAGAATCTCCAAGGAATCGGGTTGGAGAATGAGGAAAAGACAGACGGGCCAAGCTGTCGGGTTAGATGGGCCAGTCTTGATTTTTTTATGATTTCGGCCAAACCACGAGGATTTCGGAGCTAAGAGTTTAAGGTAAGTTTCTTGAGACATTTTAGAATATGTTTGCAGAAGGAAGTATCTTAAAATAAGTTCTGGAACTATGAGTAATCTAAGCTGATAGTTGAATCTAGAATTTAGGGTTCAAAAGGGAACCAAGGAAACCTAAGGAACTTCGGAAAAGAAAGTTCCTAACCAACCAAGGTAAGTGGTTATTGTGTTATTGTATTGTTGATGTAATTTCTATATATAAGTAAATATATATAGGAGATAATGTTAAATTGGCATTATCAAGGATATAAGTTTATCTTGTTACTATGCTTGTTAAGATATTGCTTGTATGTTTGTGTTGGAAACTAGAATTATACCCTGGATATATAGTTAGCATGCTTGAAAAGGTACTTAGCGGGAAAATATAGTCGGCTTCGGCTGGTGGAAAAATATAGTCGGCTTCGGTCGGCGGAAAATTATAGTCGGTGACGACCGACAGGAAACATAGTCAAGTTACCTAAGCATAGCTAGGGGAAAAATAGTCGATGTGCACATTGGCAGGATAATAGGGTACAAGGAAAGTTTCCACAAGAATTGTTGTTGTGTTAGTATACGTGTTAAAGTGCTGGGAAAAAAATGTATGATCATGTTAGGGATAACCAGCAGTAAAGCTGGGGATGTTCATATTAAGTAATAACCAGCGGTTAAGCTGGGGTTAATTGTTTTAACCAGCGATTGAGCTGGGGATAATCTAGCGGTCTGACTGGAGAAATAATTGTAAACTTGTGGTAATATTCTGGTTGACTATGCATTGCTTTCCAAAAAGTATATTTCTGTAGTCAAAGTTATTTGTTTATTTAAAGGCACCACTCACTGGGCTTTATAGCTCATACTTTCTAAATGTTTTTCTTTTTCCCCCCAGGTAGTAGAAAGGTGAGGAGTTCCAGGATGCTGCTAAGGTCAAGGTCTACCACAAGCCACAGTTACACTTTCGGAGGGTTTTACAGTTGTTGTTGTAGACTTTGTAGTTAAGTCTTGAAGTTGTATAAATGTTACATTGTTGTAATATAAAATGAGCCTACTTAATCAACTGTTATTTACCTCTTTGACTTAATCAGTGGGTTGTTGAATTTGTTCATTGGTATGAGAGTTATTTCCGCAAGAGTTATTAGGCAGTAAGTGTCAACAAAAGGGTTGATAACTACTGCAGTCATGCCCTTTCTCAGGCTCAGAGGGTAGTCTGGGGCGGGGTGTGACACACCCATTGAAGAGCTAGCAAATTCTTCAATCTAATGAATTATCATGTGATACTTGCTGTCAAGGCAAATTAATCATTAGACCATCACTAGTTAAGGTGGGAACTAAATCAACAAATTTATGGTGGTATATGTGGACTTATTAACCCACCAAGTGGACCTTTTAGATATTTTATGGTATTAATTGACGCATCCAACAGATGGTCACACGTGTGCTTATTATCAAGTCGAAATCTTGCATTTGCAAGATTACTTACTTAAATAATTAAGTTAAGAGCATAATTTCCTGATTATATAATTAAGACCATTCATCTTGATAATGCTGGAGAATTTACATCTCAAGCTTTTGATCATTACTGTATGTCAATTGGGATAAGTGTTGAACATCCTGTAGCTCATGTCCATACACAAAATGATTTAGCAGAATCATTCATAAAATGTTTTTAGTTAATTGCTAGACCATTGCTTATGAGAGCTAAACTTCCTACATCTATATGTGAACATGCTATTTTGCATGCATCGTCACTTGTATGCATTAGGCCCGTAGCTTATCATAAGTACTCGCCATTATAATTAGTTTATCGCCATGAGCTAAATATTTCTCATCTATGAATTTTTGGATGTGCAGTATATGTTCCAATTGCTCCACCATAATACACTAAAATGGGTCCTCAACGGAGGTTAGGAATATATATTGGATATGATTCCCCGTGTATTATTAAATATCTTGAACCCTTAATAGGTGATGTATTTACTGCCCAATTTGTTGATTGTCATTTTAATGACACAAACTTTCCAACATTAGGGGGAGGAATTAAAAATTGGAGAAAGAAATTGCATGGAATACATCGTTATTGTCTCATTTAGATCCCCGTACAGATTAATGTGAACTTGAAGTTCATAAGATAATTCATTTGCAAAATATAGAAAATCAATTACTAGATGTTTTATAGATGCAAAGAAAGTAACTAAATCACATATACCAGTTGCAAATGTTCCATTGAAAATTGATATCTCAACATAGTAAGTTGTCACTATTGAGTTTGAATACTGTCTCCTTTGTTGCTTTTAGTCTTTTTGCGAAAATGATTTCTTTGTCTTGGAACATTGTTATTGCTGATGTTCTTCATGTCTTTGCCATGAGGTGGAGCATAGGGACCACGAAGGGCACAACACTTGATCTCTTTCACAAATTGTTTTGTCAAGAGAGATATAGATTATATTAGATTTTCATCTGACTCTTTGACTTTTCTTCACAATCCATCATCATTCGTTGAAGATTGCATGAAAATTTCTTTGACTTTTTTTTCCTGTTTTTTCATCAAGGTTCATTTCAAATGTTCGTAAAGAACTGAACAGTTCATCAATTTTCATGATACTAATATCTGGTCTCTTCTATAGTAATAACCTTCATATCGAATCTTTTAGGTAAAGATTGTAATATTTTACGAATCAATTTCTCTTTTGAAATTTTTTCTCCAAGGGAAAAGGATTCATTAGTGATGTCGAGGAGGTATACATTGAACTCCACAATACTCTCATTACGTGCATTTTAAGAGATTCAAATTGGGTTGTCAAGACCTGCAACCTTGATATCTTTAATTATATCTTCCTTCATGGGCTATTATAGGAATCTCCCACAGTTCTTTTGCAGTAACACACGTGTTGATTAACCTGAAGTTGTTTTGATTGACATCATCGAAGATAGTATTCAAGGCTTAAGAATTTCCAAGTGATGCTTGATCTTCCTCTTCAGTCCAGTCCTTTTTAGGCTTTAGACTAATAATCCCATCTTTGTCAGTAATTGTAGGATGTGATCAACCTTTGAGAACAACCTTCCAAGACTTGTTGTTAGTAGATTTAAGGAATGCAGTCATTTGGGCCTTCCAATAAGAATAATTCGTTCCATCCATAATTGGAGGTTGTGTTGTGGATCTACCTTCCCTGATAGACTCCATTGAGAACTCAATGAACAAGGAGTCAACCCGTTCTGATACCAAATGAAAAGGACCGAAGTAAAAAGAAGGGAGAGGCACATAGAGACTTCTTAACCCAGTTCGGTGTAGTTACACCCACGTTTGGGGAGGCTTTCTGCCTAGGTGAAAAGAAATCCATTACAATGCAACTTAGTTTTACAATATACACTTCAACTAAGATTACATATGGTCAGTTTACTCATAAATGAATACTAGCGAGCAAGTTAGGCTCCCCCTAATGCTGATACTATTTGTGATAAGTTTGCAGACTTGGGCTCCCCCTAAATCTGATGCCACAACAACAACTTCACCCTCTTTTCACCTACTAGTAGGAACACTCAACTAACACACTACTTCTGAACTGTGAAGAATCTACTTGGTCAGCCTAAGCTTCAAGCACGAACTGTTTTTGTCTCTAATCAACCCACAATACCGAATACACACCTACTCTCTAAATTACAACTAAACGGATTTGTGCAGTAGGAATACAACTTACCCTAAAAAACCACACAGATGCTACAAAAAAAGGCAAGCTAGAAAAGGCAAGAAAACCAACAATAGCAACAACACAAACAAGGAAAGATCACCCCAACAAATCTGCCACCAAAAAGAAAAGAATATTCACACAAAGTCAAAGACAAAATATTCAACAGAATAAAAGAAAAGATTAACAGTCGACCACAAGCGTAACAGTTATGGATATTGGCTATAAGTTTAAAATGTAAAAAAAGAATATATAGTGACATTTTTCCCTTGTCACAAAAGAAGTTAATAATGTCACTTTTTATTGTCAAGAATATTTAACTTTTTCTTAACTATAAGCACCAATATGACATTCTTTAAAAGATGACTTGAGAGTACGAGTTAGCGCATTTGGCATAACTTCAGGTGCATTTGGCATAACTTTTGTACCATATAAAGCCTTAATGCCTGCAATATCATCAGGATGCAAACCCTTGGAAGCTCCTTTAGGAATTGATGGCCACATGATAGCCCCTTCAATGGAGCTGTGTTGAAGGCCGAGAAGGTGTCCAATCTCATGCAATGCCACCGTCTCCAAATCAAACGAACCAGAAAAAACACCGGCCGCCCAAGACTCGTCGGCATCGAGGTGAAACCGACCGTCTGGCGGCATAAAAGAATGGGCTATCACTCCCCCAACACCATCGAATGGATTCCCATCTCCATGATCACCACTTGCAAACTCTATGTTTATGTCTGCAGTTTGGTTGTCCAAAGCTTGTGAAAATGTGAAGTGAGAGTTCGCAGCCCAAGTTGCAAAAGCTCGAGAAATCGGACTTGCCATTTCTGGTGGAGTTCCACGAATGAACGCTGTTAAGAATATGAATGAATGAATATTTTTTGTTGAAGTATGGATACAATTAAATTTTGACAAGAATCGCTTTCGCTCCTTGGATTTTGAATTTAATTTTCTTTTAATCTCTAGATTTTAAAATATTACACGGATCATTTGGCCTCCAACTTGTCTTGAATGGAATGAGTTATTATAATCTACTCAATGTTTGAGACTTCCATTATAATAGTTGAAGTTTCCAATTATTATAACCCACACTTAGCTCGAGTAAAACTATTTGAAAACTCATACTAAAATAGTTTGCATCTCAAAAGATGGACTATTATAAACCACATGCTATGATAATCATTGACTATACTAACCAACTTAACGCCCCAAATAGCTCTTTGTTATTAAGTTTTGAGTTTGATTTTAATTTAGTCTCTAGATTTTAAAATATTACAAGTGTACCTTTGAAGTTCGAGTTTTGTTTTAGTTTGGTGTTAGGTTTCAAGAATTATACTTTTAGCTACGATTTTAAATTAAATGATCATTTCCCGTCTTTAGTTTTAACGTCTATTTAAAAGAACTACAATTAATTAATTTTCATTATTTTTCATCACTATTAAAATTAAATTTAAAAATTTACATCATAATTATTTTAAATTGATTAATACACATTAATGTCAAAGATGGAAAATGAATATTTAATAATAAAAAAAAAATTGAGGCTAAAGATGTAAATCTTGAAACTTAGTGACCAAATTTAAACAAAACACAAATCTCATGGATAAATTTGCAACAATTTTAGACCTAAGAACTAAAGAACTCAATCTCAAAATTTAAGGATTAAATATGTAACATTTTCAAACCTATCAACCAGATAAAAATTATAACAAAAATTTAAAGACCGAAAAAGTATTTTCTCTAAAATTTTACTATAATCTATCAACTTCCAATTTTGAGTTGATTAGTGATTAACATGCAACAAAGTAAGAGATTTTGTGTTAAGAACATTATTCATATCAATTTTTATTTGAATTAATATTGATAATGGTTGATAATTTACCATAAGTAAGGTGAGATTTGGGCCACCTGATATTTCCTCCCAAGAAAGCATAGTGAGAAACCGTATGAAAATGCCCAATTCCATGCCCAAGTTGATTTCTTTTCTTGCTTGCTCTCATCCAAGTATTGCCATGGATGATATCTGCAACTCCGCATCGAGGCTTCGACATTTGTGCTAGCGTCAAAACATCTAGAGTCCCTGTGACTTTGAGATTGTAATTCTCTTGGTACGTTTTAATGGCGGACTCTAACAACTGGTCGAACTCATCGTGGTTGTTATTTTCAAAATGATCAATCTGAGCATAGTTCAAGTAGCCGAACTGTCGAAGGTATTTCTTCAGCTGGTGGATACCTTTCACTTTGTCACCCTTATGGGATCCATGAAGTTGGTTCAGCAACAAAAATTGTGATGACACTTCTCCATGAGAATGAACAGAGTTTGGTTGAGAAAAGGATATTAAAGGGATGAAAGTAAGAAAAAGGATAAGAAGAGTGAAAGCTGTGAAGAATGATAATTCTTCCAACGCCATTGACTCAAACTTCAAATATTGTTGGATGTAAGGGTTATTAAAAATTTGGTGGTGGTTGAAGAAAAGTTGTGGCCTTATTTTTTTTGTATTTTGTTTTTGGAAAGAAAGATAATATGGAAAATATTAATCCTCTTTAATAACTACTTACACCCCATTCATTATCAGTTAGGTTTCATTTGATAATTATAACTATTTAAGTTTTTTAAAATGAAGTCTATTTTCTTTCTATTTCTTAGATACATCAGTATCTTTCTTATATAAAAAAGTTGAATTCTAAACCAAATTCCAAAAGTAAAAACCAGTTTATAAAAACTATTTATTTTTAGTTTTTAAAATTTGGATTGATGTTTATATTATTGATAAAAAGTAGATAGAGGCTAAAACAAGACCTAATTGAAAATTAAGTGATGGCTTTCCTTGGATTGACCGATATGAGTGGTTTGTTCAATAAGATACTAAAGTGGATAGTTTATCGGCTTAATTTCAAAAAAAATTAAAAATCAAAATATTAAACGAGACTTTTGATTTTTTTATTTTTAAAAATTGTGATTATTTTTATACCAAATCTTTAGAAAAGTTTTCATTAATTTTCAAAAATTAAAAATAGAAACGTAGAAGTTGGGTACATTGTCTCTTTCGATAAACAAAAGTCTTGCAAGGAAAAAATGTGATTGGCGATGCAAGTCGGTCAATGACGAGAAAATCTGGCAAAAATTGAATGTGAAGGAGAAATAATGGTGTGAGAAAATTAGACCGGAAAAGTAGATGAGATGAGCTTCCAGAAGTGTGATAATTAAAAAATGTCATATAAAATTACGTCAACCAATAAGAAAATTATTTCAAATGATAAAACTGTTGAAAATATTTATAAAATATAATAAAATTTTAGAACTATCAATGATAGAAACTGATAAACTTCTATAAATATTTATCAGTGATACAGATAAATACGGATAGAAATCTATTAATGTCTATCTGCATTTATTATTGATAGTTCTAAAATTTTACTATATCTTATAAATATTTTAATTTATTTATTTTTATTTGAAAACAGCCCTATCCCATATTGGAATTTTCGCCAAGTAATTGGTGTATGGTGACCAGGTATAAACTTTTGCTTGCCACGTAGTCAATGGTCAACTTTTTTGTTTTTAATCTTATATAATTATTGTTAAGAAAAACTTGACTTTTCTTAGTCAACAAACCGACAGCTTCCTTTTCAAACTTTATTTCACGCGTCATGTTTCTTCCTGACAATGAACAAAGGTTATAGGCATATGATACTTTCGGTAGAGAAATGTCAAGAGATCACGTTTATTAATCTGTAATTAAAATTGGTCTAATCATAATCAATTTTCATTCATGTATCAATCGTAATGAATTTTAAACATAAATAGAATTAGATTTCTTTCGATGCATTTAATAGGTAATTTGCATCAATATTGAGGCCACTTACATTAACATTAGATATGGAATGCAACGTGTGATTATTAGTGTCCTTGAGATATAAAAAAACGTACCATTCTAATGAATGATCGTATTTTAGTATTTCAAATATCTCAACCATTTTTCACACTACTCATCTTCTTCTTACTATTTCTTGATCGACCTCTCTTCCTTTGAGTTTCTATTCATCGCACAATTACTTTCGGTTTAGGGTTCAAAATCATGAAATTCATGTAATCTTGATATGGGTATTAATCCAACTTTAGGGTTTTAGGTTTATTTTACGTTAGATTTGATCTTTGATACCTTAACGATAGACAAATGATACAGCTTTCGATATCGGTAACGATATGGGTATTCATGATTGATGTCACCTACATTATATGCAGGCTAACAATTTCATTGAGCATGTTGTTAAGTGGTTTTTTTTCCTAGCTCCTTGCAGAAATCAAATGACAACTTATACTAGGTCGCTTCGATAAACTGATTTCCTTCACAAATGACCAACATGCCACCATATTAAGCATGCTAACCAGTTATTAAAGAGGCAACTAATCGGCACCCAACTTGAATTGTTCAGAAGACACTACAACAAAGATGACATTCCATGACTAAGATTATAGCCAAACTAAGGGGGGCGAGAGAAAAAAACTGTCATAAATCCTAAAAAGCGCGAGTTTGGCAGGAAAAATGCTGATTTTCGTAATTTTTAACATTTATGACCGTTTTTAAGTGTCATAAATCTATGAATATTAAACTGTCATAAAGTTAAAATCGTTATGTTTTATTTAAAATAAAAAAAATCAGTAATGTTGTTTTTTTTTTTTTTTAAAAAAAAAAAAAAAAAAAAAAAACTAAGTTCTAAATTGCCACCACAACAAACCCTGATTTTTTTCATCCTTTCCCCCATTCCCTCTCTCTCTGTCTTCCACCAAACAACAAACCTCGATTCTTCATCCTCTTCTTTTGAGAGCAGAGAAGAGATGATTTTGGAGGCAAAGACTTGCGCGACTAAGATTCTGGCCATAGACTTCCGTCTAATGCCACCGAGTATCAAAACCCAAGGTTAGAGTTCTATGAGTTCTTGATTGGTGAAATTTGTTTTGGAATTTTTTTTCTTCTGATGATTGATTTGTTTTTTAGGGCTTTAGAGGCGAGGATGAGGAAAATTTTGGAGAGTGTCGGGTATTTTGCCCCTAATTGTCGTTTGCTATTTTGCCCCATCACCATCGACCTCCCTTGCGGCGTCTCTCATCAAGTTGATTGATTTTTAGTGGCAGTGACGGTTAGGTTTTTAAAGGATATATATTTTCTATGTTAATTTCCCTAAAATTGTGTTGATTCTTTTATTTAATTGCTAATTTTGTAGGTAAAACTGTCCAAATGCGATTAGGAATAGAAAATTGAGCCAAAAAGATAAAAAATGACCAAGAAAATAAACTAAATTGAAGAAAATCAGAAAATTACCAAAATGTCATCTAGTAAGGCTGTGAAGGATTGAGTAATGCATCAAGTAAATGTCAGTAAATACCATCGAGTATAATCAAGCATCGAGTCATCAATCATCGAGTAATCGTTCATCGAGCATCAAGTATAATTGAGTACTATCGAGTTTCTTCTTATTTTTTTTGACCATCGAGTAAATGCTATCAAGTAAAGGCATCCAACATCGTGTATCAAGTAAAGGAATATCGTGCATCGAGTATCGAGTTAAAGACAGAACGCTTGCTTTTTACTGCAAAAACTCGATGAGTTGCAACACTCCTCACGACGTTGCAACGTTCCAGATTTTGACGCGATTCATTCCCCGCACCTTGCACAACCAAGCGTCAACACAACGTTGCAACATTAGCCCAATGCTTCTTAGTTCTTTTACGATTTAGCGTTCCAATGCTGGCCTTGGCGTGGCGACGCTATGCCTGCTGGTATAAATTTTGATTCAGGTTTTTAGAGAAGAAGGGAAGGGAAGAAGAGAAGAAAAACTCAAAACTTTTAGAGAGACTTCGAATTTATAGAGCTATTCGTGTAATTTTTTTGAGAGATTCAATCAATTTATATTCAATCATTGTAACAAATATGCAATTATCAATGGATTGCTTGAAGAATTTCATCATCCGTGAGTAGCTCCAGTCAACTGTCGTCTACATGATCGTCTAGCTCCAGTCAACTATCCTCTACATGATCGTCTAGCTCCAGTCAACTGTCCTCTACATGATCGTCTAGTGCTTCATCCAATCGTTTACATAATTGAACTATTGTTTAGTTCTTGGAGCTTCATCTACATGATAGAGCTTCCATTTGGTAAACGACAGAAGATTTTCAAGCCTCAGCATATTACCTCCCCTGACTCTTGAATTGTTTTTGACCGTTATATCTGAATGATTTGTGATTGTAAACGTGAAGATCAAATGGACAACAATTCACATACTTTTACAGGTGATACAATGACTGAAAATAACTATTATGAATTTTAAAATCTAGCAATTTTTAAATGTCATGAAATCCGAATTTTGTTGTAGCGAGAAAAATGATATTTGAGCAGTTTGACTCGAACATCATGTTGAACAACACACTTATCTTAGGTGATGGCTTCTCGATGCTATGAAGAATGACATAAGAAACGCACGCATTCAATTTGAAGTCTTTTAGAAAAATAGGAGGCCAATGTCTCAATGGTAGAGTACAATTTTAGGCTATCTCTTTACTAGTTTTTGCACGGTTTCTATGTTAGATTTTAAAAATTTTCTCCTTTGTTCTATTTGGTTATTTTTGGGTTAATGATTATTTGATTTTGAAATATTTTGATGAAGGACAAGTTTGAATTAAAATAGATAAGAAAATGATATTGGAGTTGATATTAATAAAGTACATTTCATTTATAAAGGTCAAAGAAGAGAGTTTGTGATTAATTAAAAAAAAAGAAAAAAATTAAAAAATTATTTAAAATGGTAAAACTGTTGACATTATTTACAAGATATAACAAAATTTTCAAATTATCAATAACAGACGCTGATAATCAGCGTTTATTATTGATAATTCGAAAAATTTACTATATCTTGTAAATATCAAACATATTCATCTTTTCACCCTTCTCTTTGCATTTTCATTCTCAGCCAAGCTCGACGATGGCTCGCCTACGTATACGCTCCCTCCGACAAAGACCTTTTCTACGACGTAGCGGCGTTTACTGGTGAACAACAGTGAGTAGTAAAAATTTCTTCCTTTCACTCATAGTTCGGGGATTACGCACACTTAAACGACCTAAAAAAAAACATTTGCCATTTTATTTTGGGTTAGTTTTGAGTTTCAAAAATCTTATTGATCTAAAATCAAAAGATTTATAGACGTTAAAGGTCCGATACATGAGTTGGAACATTGTCAGACACAAATCAACAAAGACCCAAGTGTTTTTCATTACGTGATAAATCAAAGCATATTTAGACTCTCTTAGTTTAGACTAAACTATTGTAGATTAGCTCGAATCTTGGAAACTCCTTTTGTTTATGGTTTCGGGCTGATCGAACATGTTTTGGAAGTCCGTTGGGTGTTGAAAAAATCACAGCCAACTTTGGAACTGGTTCGGAGAAGCTATAGAAAAATTGCCATATGGAAATTTGGCAAGATCATTTTCTTTTAAGAAAACATGGAAATAGATGGTTTTATCTTAGGAGTCTCACTTTCTTATTGTTTCCATGGAAGTTTCAAGTGTGCTTTAATTGATGTTGTTTGATTGTGAACTAGGAAGTACAAATACTTTTAATTGTGCAGAGAATCAGTATCATATACGGATACGATATGGATACCTCCAGATACGTGGTAGATACGTGATTTGAAGTATCTGATTTTTTTACTTTTATTTTTCATTTTCAGATATACATATCTACTTCCAGATACGTGTGAAGGGGATAAGTAGGTCATTTTTTTTTCAAATTTAAGTCAAACCACTTAAAAAGTCCAACCCACAACCTATTTTATTTTAGTGCATATTTAGGAGTGATTTTAAAATCATCAAAAATCACTTTTTCCATTTTTAAAATCACTCGAAAACACACTTTTGATTACTCAAAATTAATTTAGTTTTTAATTTTACACTTTTAAATGCAATTTTCATATCGTCAAAATTAGCTTTAAAGGATTAAACATGTTTCATCGTGATTTTGAAAATAACAAAAGTGATTTCAATCATTTTAAAATCACTTCCAAACATAAAAGTCCACTTAAATTGAGCAATCTAAGACAAAATAAATTAAAAATGATAAAACATAAAAAATTAAAAAAAAACCTGAAATGTAATTAAATCTTCATTCTTCACTTTTCTCTCACTATTCAAATCATGATTTACACCCCCTTCATCCTCAACTTCCTTCTTCAATCTTCATCTTCTACTTCTTTCCTACCATATACTCTAGTCGCTCAACAATCACTCGATGTTACTGAATTTTTTTTCAAGTTTTCACTATCTTTTTTATCTACTTTAATCTAACTTAAAATAAGTATTATAGCAATTAAGTTATATATTATATATAATATATATATATATTATATATATATAATGTATCTCAAACGGAATCCGTATCATGTATCCGTATCTATATCTATATCTGTGCTTTTTAGATTGTGAAGTTTATGAATGTTGTTGGGTGGAAAAATCCAGAAGAAAAGTAATTTTGAAGAGAAATAAATAAAATAATGGAATATGAAATTATGTTATGGAAAAAAAGTGTTTTGTGGATTTAAGGAGAGAGAAGAAATGTTATTGAAATATGCTATGGAAAGAAAGTTTTTGTAGAGATAGTGGAATGAAATAATACATTACTTTACCATTAAAAGTACATTAAAGTACAAAAAGAAATAATTATATTTGAGAGAGAGTAATTTGGAGTTGTTCAATTTACTCTAGGATTTTGTAATATGAAATTTCAATGATTTATGTTTATGGATGATTTTAGCTACGTAGATTTTAGCCATCGTTATTGGAGTATATATAAGATGAATTTTAGAAACTTGTTGATTTGACTTATCGATAAAGGTTGAAAATATTGCAAACAAATTTAAAAAATGGTTGGGCTTTAGAAATGCTTCAATATTTGAATTTAAAATGTCGGAAGTAATGGTGATTGTAGTTAAAGCAATTGCTATGAAGTTATGGCCTTGAGTTATGTTTATGACCTTGTTGTGGTTTTAGAATTTATGTTTACCATGTTCATATTGTTTTCAAACCACTAAACTTTATGGTGATTTCCCTAGATGCACTTATGTAAATGTGTTTAGTGTGGATATAATATATATGAGATCTTTGGGATTCACTTAGATACACAAATAGACTTTGGGCTGTGTGTCGATGTGCCCCTTTGGGGTCCTTTGTGTGCACATATGACTAAAGATTTGGTTTGCTATGTACCGAGATATTACTAGGTACATAATATGATTGGAGATTTACTTTTCTATGTACTCTGGAGATTATTTGGTGCATAGTCTGACTAGAGATTCGTTCTGCTATATATCTTGAGACAGTTGAGAATTTTTACTAGTATGAATAAATGCAGAATAAACTAAATTATATTTCAAAATCCTAGTTCACAGGTTAGAGTCAAATAAGTAATTGATTGTAAAATAACAAATAAAGAGAAGAGAAAAAGAGAATGACACCAAACATATACTGGTTTTCTCGAAACTTGAGACTACTTCCAATCTTATGCAACTGTAGATTCTAATATGGTAGAGATTGCAAAAGAGATTCCTCAAACTCGCGCTACAAATCTCTCCCAAATAGTCCAACACAAACTATTTAATTTCCAATAATATATAACTCGGTATCTTAGGATAAACAATAAGAGAAACCTTCAACCCAACAAGATAGAACACACTCGATTCTCTCAAACTTCACTCACTACCACATACTACAATGTTGAAGAAAAAAACTTTAATCTCTTGGCTTTCCTTCTTCTACACTCACAAAAGGTGGCTCTCAGCATACTTGCATAATTTTCTTCTAAACTTGCTGTTATGAAATATTGATCCATTGCCAACAATTTCCCTTTTTCATAGCACCTCCCCTCACATTAACCAATAATAAGGCTTGCTTATGGGTCAATTAATAGGACGGACAAGATGAATATCATATTTTAATTTTTTATTTAGAAAAATAGAAAAATAACTTTCCTTCTATAAAAATGACAAAACGAATTTAAACAAATAATTACGAAATTATAAAAGTCCAATGTACCCCCAACCATGTAAATGAGATGTTACTATCTTATTAAGAAAGATTATTGAATACAGTTTAATTAAAACCACCTAAAATTATCAACATACCTTTAATGGGCTGAAACAAGTGTCAATAAATTTTGGAATTTGAAACCACAACACCGGGTTCATCTTCCCCAAATCAAGTGTATGCATCTAACTGAGAGTTAAAACAATTGTACATTGAAGAGAGCCTAGAGAAAATTCTCTACAATCAGAAGATTCCTTATCTCCAGAAGACTAAACTACTCCTTGAAGCTCAAGTTTTGAAGATCCATAGACTCTTCCAAGACTTAAACTTCAAAAACACCATGCACTTTGCTTCCCCAAATCAACCGTATGCATCCAACTGAGAGAGAATCAGAGGATCAAGTATTAGAGATCGAATCACATTTACATCAAATCAACACAAACACAAGTTCAACTCCACAAAATAAGTTTCTTTGGAAACCTCGTGCAAACAAATTGGCACGTCTAGTGGGACATCTCTACCTCTAATCTCTTTCTTGTCATCTAAATTAATAAATCAAAATGGCACCAAAGAAATCTGCATCTAAAGCAACTGCTACAAGCAGCTCCGATACGAGATCTATCACCTGGAGTCACTTAAAGAGGATCTTGTACGAGCAAGAACACGACTCTGTGATCGCGAAGAAAATCTGGGAACATCTGATGGAATTTCGTAAAGGAAGAATCACCATTAGAGAAAATTCTTTGTTCGACAACTCTGATCTTTCTTCTGACAGATCAGAGAAAGAATCACACTTTAATGTAGTGTCTATCATGACGGCTGACATAACGGCTGAGTCGGCCATGGCAGAGATGAAGATGAAAATAAATCTCTTAATGAAAGCTCTTGAGGAGCAAGATCATGTAATCATTGCCTTAAGAGATCAAATATAGGCCCGAGAAACTGCTGAGATGAGTCAAACTCCAACTGCCAAAGCCAATGACAAAGGAAAGACTATTTTGCGGGAGCCGATACAATCCACCTTTGTTGCCTCCCTATCAGTTCAACAACTACATGATATAATTACAAACTCCATAAGGGCTTAGTATGGAGGATCGTCACAATCTTCTTTTGTGTACTCCAATTAGTACACCAAGAGAATCGACAACCTGAGAATGCCAGTTAGGTAGCAACCTCCAAAGTTCCAACAGTTTGATAGAAAAAACAATCTGAAACAACATGTTGCTCAATTCATTGAAACCTATAAAAATGCATGAACCAGAGAGACCAGCTAGTCAAGCAGTTCGTCTATACCTTGAAAGGAAATGCTTTCGATTGGTATATTGATCTAAAGCTAGAAGTGATTAATAGTTGAGAATAGTTTGAAAGAGAGTTTCTAAACCTCTACTACAACACTAGATGCATTGTTAGTATGATGGAGCTGAAAAATGCCAAGCAGCGAAAAGGAGAGCCAATCATCGATTACATCATCCTCTAGAGAGCTTTGAGTCTAGATTGCAAAGATAGACTCACTAATTATCTATAGCGGAGATGTGCACCTAAAGCATTCACTGGGAACTTCTCCACTTTCTACAAGGGATAAAGTCTCGTACATTCGAAAAATTGGCGAGTCACGCCTATGACATGATGTTGAGCATCACCAACAGGGAAACTAAAGATTTCCTAGTCCCTCATAGGATAGAGGATGAGAAAGAAATCAAAGGCACTGAAAAGATTGTGAATAGTGTCATAACAGAATCTATGGTCGTGAATGCGACCTCGCTAAATTTATCCTCCAAAGGAAAAGAAACAAGATTCCAAAGAAAATATGATGGCAACGAGAAGCATCACCCAACTCTTAAAGAAAGACAAGAGAAGATTTTATCCATTCCCTAACACTGATATTGTAGACATACTGGAACAACTGCTAGAGAAGCAACTTATTCAGTTGTCGAAATGCAAATGATAGGAACAAGCAGAAAGAGTAGACATCTAATTACTAAAAGTATCATCGGTTCGTTAGTTACCCAATTGAAAAGTGCTTCTTGCTGAAGAAGTTGATTCTAAAGTTAGCTCGTGAAAAGAAGATTGATAGATATTGATGAAGTAGCTTAGACAAATCATACCGCAGTAGCAATGAATTCAATTGTTTCTCAGTCAACACCATTTTATGATCAAATGGAAGGTTTAATTAGTTTGGGGCCTTTGAGCCAGTAGTTGTTCGATTCTAGTTAAAGATCGTGATGAAAAATTCCCAAGAGAAGAAAGAACCAATCAAAGAGGAGGCTGAAAGCGGATAGTTGTGATTCATTGAAAAAAAAGACAACCAAATTGCACCTAAAAAGAGTTGCACGCTTATCGAAGTTACAGAAAAGGAAGCAAGACTCAGAAAAAAAAAAGAAAAGAAAAAAGATGGGATGGAAGCTTAAGCCTACCAAGGAAGAAGATGAACACTTTCTTCAACTTTGACGACCGGTAACTTTGAAAAAAAATTTCCCAAGAAGATTCCTCAATAATCATCCAAAGAAAGTTTAAAAAACTATTCCTTGTCAGCCTATCATCGTAGCAGAAATCAACAACAATCATATAACTACTGAACAAGTCGATGATTCAAAAGAAACTGAGCAAAGAATTTTTGTCTTTGACCGTATCAAGCCTTCAACTACTCGATTTTCAGTCTTCCAAAGATTGAGTATGACCACAATAGAAGAAGAAAACCGATATCCAACGTTTACTACCACTCAAACTTCAGTGTTCAAAAGGCTAAAAATCTCCACAACCAAGTAAGATCAACCTTCAACATTTATTTTTTTTATCTTCTCAAATTGAGAAGTGATCAACATGAAATAAAAATAAAAACCTTGAAGGAAAAACCATTTCATGAAGAAAACAACGACGATAAGGTTCACAATTGTGTCCTTTCACGCACGAAGAGGAAGTTGTCTATTGACATAAATATAGAAGGTTCATTGATGGTGAAGCCAAAACTAATCATATTGATGAATCTTATATATGAAGAGGATGAACAAAGCCATGATGAAAGTAAAAACCTCTGAAATATAAATGTAATAGCTTTTTCTCGCAAGAGCCTAAATTGCATGTTCCTCCTAGCCCATATGAGCTTAAAAGGTGAATGACAAAAAAAAAAAAAAGTTTCAACTACTATGACTTGATCCCTATTCATTAAAAATGATACGTAGGCAGCTTGAAAGAAACTCCAAGTTCAGTCCACTAAAAAACCAAAAAAAATCATTTGAACTACGTTATAACTTGATCCATTTCTTCAAGGGTGTGTAGGAACCTTAAATGAATTTAAGTTCAATCTATCAAACACTTTCAAAAACAGAAGAAGAAGAACAAGTGGCATAATCACCCTACCTGTGGCACTATAAAATTTGATATTGTTCACACTGCGGACAACACAACAAATTGAAGATGTTCATCCTTAGTAAAGATGTGACACAAATTGAAAACACATGTCATTTGCACGATATGATACAGGTTAGATGTGTAATAAGGTCCTTGCTAGAAAATTCAATCGTCTTTCTAATCACTTAAATAAGGAAGTAGTGTTAGGTGCCACTGTTGGGTTTTATGTCCTAAAACTCAAAATTTGTAAAAGTAAACATATTTTATTATCAATAAAAGATGTTATTTAACATTTCCTCAATAAAGGTATTGAATCTATTAATTTCATTCATAGAGTCTAAATCCAATAAACTAAGATCCATGACTATTACATGAATACTTTAAATTTATGTAGAGACATAAAGATGGATCAAGTTCGAGTAAATAGCCAAAATGGTCTATAGTACTTGATTAAGGTTGGATACCTTATTCTGGTAACACTATTGGATGCGGCCTACTCTGTAGCTGTTACAAGTTGTTGTAAACATACTACAAACGAAGTGATCCAGATTCGTTCATGTATTGACATAAAGAGTGCGACGTCTTATGCAATGAGTTTGTATAAGATTGGACCAAGAAATAAGTCACTCTTACTTTATAATGATGTTTACTATTTAAGACTGACTATTTCGCTTAGATGATCTAAGTAACTCGATCTTAATCTTAAGCTAACTATGAACTCCCGTTTATTCGAGATTATCCTTAGATTTGCATAAGTGAGGGTTGGCTCAACAGTGCCGGCTCAATATGCCTCCCATTTTAGGGGTAAGACCGGGTATATAGTTGGGAACATAGGGTGTAAGACGGAATTCACGCCTACCCGATTTAGGGATAGGAGAAAGGTTGTTCTCTTAAGTACTGAATCCAGGTCGTGAACAAGGGTCCTCATCCTCTCACTGGCTCGAGAGGGATCTGGTTTACTGATTAAATCATAAATGAACTATTCATTAGAGGATCAGTTGGAATTTAAGGAACAAGACATAATATCGAGGGTAAAACAACACATTGACCTAGTCAGTATAACGAATAACCTGTGAAGGATCGACTTACTGGTTATGGTTAAATCATCTGGACACAAATATATCTACAGTGAGGAGAGTGCAACTATCAAGCTATAGTGGTTTGACTCGATAGTTAACAAATACTCATTAATTCAGTGTAAAGAGTTTAGCCAATTAATCTTAATCGTTGGAGCTCATGATCTGTAAGTCCGTAAGGTCCCTTTACTAGCTCGGAAAATATGAATACTTTGAATTATTAAATTGAGTGAATTTGGTATGATATCAATTTGAAGTGTTCAAATTGAATTTCAAATTGAAATATTCAAATTGAAATTAGGGTTTGTACAATTATATTTGATATAATTAATTAACGTTTAATTTATTGAAATTAAACGAAATTGGAGAGTTTATAATATTCAAATGTTGGTTTAAATATTAATTACATGAATAGGATTCATGTTTAAATTTATTGTGTGATTAATTTGATATTTGATATTAAAGTAATTAATTAATTAAATATGTTTAATTAATTAAAAATCAAATTAATTTACATTTTTAAATTCAATTTGAGAAATCGGATTTTGCAATTATAGATTTGCTTAATTGAGAATTAATTAAATCAAAATTTGATTAATTTTAGAACTAATTAAAAGAAATTGAGAATTTTGGAAATTAAACTTCAAAGTGGGTTTTTCCCATATATGAAGGAAGTAGGATGTGTCCTACCCATAAGTTCACACAAATCTCACCTAAATCTACTTCAATTCTCAACTAGCTGTTGGCCTTGATGAAGAGCTTTAGTGGTTGCATGCTGAGGATTATAAAATGTTCTTGAATTGAAGAAGAAAGGGGTTAGGTTGAGTGAGTTGAAACAGTTTTCTGCACTTCATCTTCTTCTCTCTTCAAACCCACAAAACACCTTCAACAAATTCACTCAAATATGAGTTCCACCACTCAAAATTCAAGGCTAATAATAGTAGAAAAGATCTCTTGGTGGTTCACAATTGATTTGAATGAAGAACAACTTGAAATTTGAAGAATTCATCAAGATGTATGTAACATGAAACCTACTTGTGATTTTCTGAAAATGCATGCTTTAAAACTCAAATTAAATATAATTAGAGTACTTATTGATTCTGTTTGCTTCTGTTGCATGCTTGTGTATTCCTTCAATTGGTATCAGAATATGATTTAAGCAATCAATTAACGTTAATTTAAGTTTTGGTGGGTGAATTTCTGAAAAATGTATGTTTGGACTGATATGAAAGTTATTATCAACTTTGGCATTAGATTCTTCTTTGTTTTCCAAGTTAAATTTATAATTGGCTCTTGATTGATGAGCTTATATGTGTGCTCTAGTGTCTGTAATTTATTTGGAGTCATTAGAGTCCAAATTAGATTGTAATTTGATGTTTGAAGCAAGCAAGGTTGAGGAGAAATTTTCTGCAGATTGGCTTCTGTCTAGGTAGCATTGCAACGCTGCCCTTGAGCGTTGCAACGCTGTTCTTCGTGGCTGCCCAGATCGTGATGTTCTTCTCACAGCGTTGCAATGCTGGGATGCAGCGTCACAACGCTATTCATCCCAGCCCAAATCCAAGGCACATGCTCGAGCCGATTCACGCGGGTTTTTTTCGGTTTAACTGGTTCAACTCTTATCCAATTCGGTTCAACCTGTTTTGGATCGGTTCAACTCTTTTGAAGACTTTGGAGGTCCGTTTCGAGTAGTTCCGGTCCGATTCGGATCAGTTCGGGTGGTTCTACAAAAATTTGAAGTTTCCTTTTTTGGACCGGTTTTGTAATACTTTAGTTATTATGTTTGCTTAGGATGCCAAAGTTGAACCATATCAGTATTTTTTAAATAATTATGCATATGATGTATGTTATATTTAAATTCAAACATGTTTTTGCATATCGTATGCCATTTAGATTTAAAATCCCACCATAGGAAACATATTACATGCATTGAGTATATGTTACATATTGTTATAATGTATAGAATGCATGTTTAGGGTTTCTGTTTTTGAAATAATTTTTATATCAAATTTGAATGGCTTTGATGTGTGTTGTGGATGTAAGAGAATGTCTATTTTTTATAAGTTGTTATAAAATTGAATTAGACATTAAAATCCATAACAAAGATAAGTTGCATGCTCATGTAGGTTAAACACTTGTTTTAATAGTTAAAATAAGTCACTATCTTATAAATCATGGTTACAAACTCAACTAGTATATAATCTTGTCTAAGGCTGGAGGTACTTAAGTTGATGGTCTACGGAACACATCTTATAAATCATGGCCGAGTAATTTAGCGTTTTTAACCAGTTTTATGAGCGTATGTGAGTGGTGTGAGGTAATAAAATGGTTTATTACCTAGATATTGTAGGTTAAAATCTATTTATAAGCGTTATACTTGGATAAACACATAGATTTAGGGTAGTTTATTTAGCCAAAAATGAACCTAAGTAAAATTTTTACCCAAATTAATAGAACATTTCAGTGAGTGTTTAAATAACTTATATATATGATAAAGTTATTAGAACACTTTTGTGGGAAATTAATAATATATATGATACATTATTTTTAGCTCTCACGTCCCTAAGAGTTCACAATCGAGATTTAAGTGGTACTTCGTGTCACCCTGGGAATGACCCCCATTCGGAAAGTATTTGCATAAATCTAGATTCAGGTGAATAAGGGGAAGTCGTTCATACATAAATCAAATATATGATAAACAGATTTCAACTTCCACGTCTCCATAGAGTTTACACAGTGAGATTCACATGACGCTTCGTGTCACCCTTGGAGTGACCTCCATTTGGAAGTGTTTGTATGAGTCAATAACAAGGTGAATGAGGGAAGTATTTCGTAGTAAGTGGGTGAAGGATTTGTGTCAACGTGTAGTGCGGTCTCTTCCGTTAGTTTGGACCGTGAGATTCCTATGTTGCGCCTACTAGTTTGCTTTTAGCGGTCCTTTATAGTCCTGTAACGACGGCTATCCCCTCGAAGGGTTGTAACATAGGATTCGAAACAACTCAAACTCCAAAAATGGATAGGATTTGTTAGGTCTATTCCTAACCTCGACTCTCCATTTCGGCAGCATAGTTGGGACTGACCTCTGAAGTCTGAAAAATGGAGGGTTACACTTACGAAATTACTAAATTATTAGTAAATTCAGACAAAAAACGGTAACTAGACAACTATAGGAATAAGAGTTATTCTAGAGATAGCGTTTGGTCAAAATTGTTTACATAAATAGAATTCATGTTTAAATTTAGTGTGTGATTAATTTAATATTTGATATTAAATTATAGTTATTCTGGAAATTAAATGAAATTGGAGAGTTTATAATATTTAAATTTTGGTTTAAATATTTATTACATGAATAGGATTCATGTTTAAATTTAGTGTGTGATTAATTTGATATTTGATATTAAATTAATTAATTAATTATGTTTAATTAATTAAAATTAAAATTAATTTCCATTTTATGATTATATGTTTAATTAATTAAAAATAAAATTAATTTCCAAGCTTCACAAAATGCTCGAACTACATCACTTTACGATTACATGTGTACATAAAGCCATCACTGAGCCAAATAAACAGGGATCATAAAGGAATCGCTCGTTTGGGCTGACTATAAACTCAAGCCACTCCCAATAGCAATCTATAAATTTAAATTCCCTCGAAACCTTCATTGTGACATTCCATTGAGTATGATTGTCAATATACGACGTTCGAGAGTTAACACTTGATCGGGATTAGGGGTCTCGTCATGAATAGAAGAAAGATTCACACGCTTCCACCTAAGTTGAAGGTACTTCTATTGATAATTTAGGAAGAATTATATTGTTGTCTAAACTTGGCCAACGATCTGCAAAAGAGCCAGTTAATTACTTTTTCACAGGAAAACTAAGTTAATCTTTTATTAGTTGACCTCTATTTGCAAGAATCAGGAGGTATCTCTCACCAGATGAGATGTGTTCAGTAAAATGAACCATTGTTTTGCAAAAAAAAAAAAAAAAAAAAAAAAAAAAAAAGAAAAACACCATTCTAAACGAATGAGTCTCGACGACATAATTCAAAGAAAATTAGACATCAAAGACCAAAAAATATGGGGAGCTCCACAAAGCTTCAATATATTCTAAGCTCGAGTGGATGATTAGACCTTTTTCGAGATCATCCCTATGTTGATCAAGCAGTTGTGTAATAGGGTTGTTTAGACATTTACGGGATCATCCCTATGTTGGTCAATGAGTGTTATAGTAGGGTTGTTTATACCTTTCTAGGGTCATCCCTACGTTGATCAAGATGTGATATAATAAGATTGTTTAGCCCTTTTCGGGGTCATCCCTCTGTGTGTCAGGGTGGCGGTCATGTATCGAAGCATCCAAAAAAAAAAAAGGAAAATAAGTTACCCACCTTTTGCAAAGATATGAAAAAGTCGATAAAAAAAAGTTATTCCCTCAAAGCGATAGTTGCTAGTAGCTTTTAACTCTGGTAAAAAAATAAGGGCAAGTTAGTAAATTTAAAAAAATTATATATTTAAAAAGTAAAAAAAAAAAAAAAAAAAAAGGAGAGTGATAGAAAATTTAAAAGAGATTTTTTTTAAAAAAAATTGAACCAAATAAAAAAAAGAAAAGGAAAAAAAAGGGAAAAAAAAAAAGAAAAGGGAGGGAAAAAAGAGAGAGAAAGGAAAAAAAGAAAATGACGAAAATAAAGAAGGAACGAGAAAGAAAAAGAAAAAGAAAAGAAGAAACCAAACAAAAGAGAAGAAAAGAAAAAATAAAGGGAAGGAAAAAAGAGAGAAAAAAAGAAAGAAATGTTGTGAAATTGAGGAACACAACGGGAACACGGATATGGAGAAAATATAATATAATAATAAATATATAAATAACTAAAATTATAAAATTGGATAATATGTAATTGAAGTGGAATTCTTACCAATATATATATATCTACAAAATCCACAAACGACCATTTATTTATAGGGAATTTTGCCATGTAAGAAGTGACACACTTGAACACTATGCATAGGTGGTTGAATGACACATAGCCAACACATGTGTTAATGAAAAAATGACACTTGACATTGGACACTAAGCATGACACTAATGGGCACCTATTATTTTTATATAATATTTATAATACTCCCTTTTAGATGCCGATTATATATATGAAATATGCCTCATTAAAACCTTAATAGGAAAAAATCACATGGGAAAAAAATCCTAGTGAAGGAAAAATAGTACATATTTCATAGAATTTATATTTTCAAAAGAATATATTTGCTCTCCCTCATAAAAACATCACTTAAGATCTCTGAGTCGCCATATTCCAATGTTGTGTACCAATTTTTCAAAAATTGCGATTGATAATGCCTTTGTAAATAAGTTAGCTAGGTTATCCTTCGAACAAATTTGTTGTATAATGATGTCGTCATTTTCTTCAAGATCATGAGTGTAGAAAAGCTTCGGTGAAATATGATTTGTTTTATCTCCTTTAATTTATCCTCCTTTGATTTGGGCTATGCAAGCTGTGTTGTCTTCGTATAATATTGTTGGAAGGTTTTTATTAGAAGACAAGCTGCATGTTTCACGAATGTGTTGAGTCATTGACCTTAGCCATACACATTCTCAATTAGCCTCGTGAATTGCAAGGATTTCAGCATGATTTGAGGAAGTGGCCGTTATAGTCTGTTTCACCGATTGCCATGATATAACAATTCCTCCACATATGAACAGATAACCTGCTTGAGATCTAACTTTGTGTGGATCAGATAAATATCCATATTCTGCATAACCAACTAGATTAAAATTTCATTTATTTTTCATAAAACAAACCCATATCAATTGTTTCTCGGAGATAATGAAGTATATGCTTAATTCCATTCCAATGTCTTTTTTAGGAGAAGAACTATATTTGGCTAATAAATTTATTGAAAATGAAAAATTTGGTCTTGTATTACTAGCAAGATACATAAGTGCACCAATTGTACTAAGATATGGTACTTCAGGACCAAGAAGTTCTTCATTATATTCTCGAGGTCGAAATATATCTTTCTTTATATCCAATGAATGGACTTCCATTGGAATATTTAATGGATGTGCTTTGTCCATATAAAATCTTTTAAAAAAATTTCCTATATAAGTTGACAGATGAATAAATATTCCATCTACTAAATACCAATTTGCAAACAAAGACAAATTTTTTTTCCAAGATCTTTCATTTCAAGTTCTTTCTTAAGATATTCTATTGCCTTTGAAAGGTTTCAGGAGTTCCAATTATATTTAAGTCATCAACATATACAGTTATAATAGCAAATCCTGATTGTGATTTCTTTATAGAAACTCACGGACATATTGAATTATTTTGATATCCTTCTTGCAATAAATATCTACTCAGGCAATTGTACCACATCCGTCCTGATTGTTTTAATCCATATAGTGATCTTTGTAACTTTATTGAATACCATTCCCGGGAATTTGATGTATCTGTTTTAGGTACCTTAAATTCTTTTGGGGATTCTCATATAAATATCATTATCAAGAGATCCATATAAATATACTGTGACTACATCCATAAGATGCATATCCAGACTTTTATACATAGTCAAGCCAATTAAATATCTTAATGTAATTGCATCCACCACCAGAGAATATGTCTCCTCAAAATCAATACCAGGTCTTTGTGAAAAACCTCGTGTAACTAGTCTTGCTTTATATCTTGTAACCTCATTATTTTCATTTCTTTTCCTCACAAATACTCATTTGTACCCTACAGGTTTAACATCTTCTGGTATTCGGACTACTGGTCTAAGATCCTGACGTTTCGCATGTGAGTTTAATTCATCCTCGATTGCTTCTTTCCACTGCAACCAATCTTTTCTATGTCGACATTCTTCAATAAAATTTGGTTTAGGGTTCTTATTTTCATATATAATATCAAGAACAACATTATACACAAAAATATCATCAATAATTACATTAGTTTGATTCCATCTTTTTGCTGACATGACATAGTTTATTGAAGTCTCATTATTATATTTAGGTATTTCACCTTCCTCACTAGTCATGTCGTGATTTCTTTATGGGTATTTACATCCTCAACTAAGTCTTCTTGACTATTAATTATTTTTCTTCTCCGAAGATTTTTATCTTTGGAACCTACTGGTCTACCATGCTTCTGGCATGTTCAAGACTCATTGTGACAACTTGTTAAGTTAGGATATCAATTTTTTATGGAACATTTGGAGCTAGTATATGTGACTTAGTTACTTTCTTTGCATCTATAAATGCATCTGGTAATTGATTTGCTATATTTTGAAAATGAATTATTTTCTGAACTTCAAGTTCACATTGATCTGTACGGGGATCTAAATAAGACAATAACGATGCATTCCATGTAATTTCTTTTTCCAACTTCTTAATTCCTCCCCTTAATGTTGGAAAATTTGTCTCATTAAAATGACAACCAGCAAATCGGGCAGTAAATACATCACCCGTTAGGGGCTCAAGATATTTAATAATTGATGGGGAATCATATCGAACATATATTCCTAACCTCCTTTGAGGACCCATCTTAGTGCATTATGGTAGAGCAATTGGAACATATACTGCACATCAAAAAATTCTCAAATGGGAAATATTTGACTCTTGACCATAAGCTATTTGTAATGATGAGTACTTATGATAAGCTACTGGCCTAATGCGTACAAGTGACGCTGCATGCAAAATAGCATGTCCCCATATAGATGAAGGAATCTTAGCTCTCATAAGTAATGGTCTTGCAATTAATTGCAAATGTTTTATAAATGATTATGATAAACCATTTTGTGTATGAACATTAGCTATAGGATGTTCAACACTTATCTCAATTGACATATAATAATTATCAAAAACTTGGGATATAAATTCACCAACATTATCAAAATGAATGGTCTTAATTGTATAGTTAGGAAATTGTGCTCTTAGCTTAATTATTTGAGCAAGTAATCTTGCAAATGCAAGATTTCGACTTGATAATAAGCACACGTGTGACCATCTGCTGGATGCATCTATTAATACCATAAAATATCTAAATGGTCCACTTGGTAGGTTAATGGGTCCACATATATCACTATGATTTCGCTCTAAAAATGCAAGCAACTCAATCCCCACTTTAGTTGGTTATGATCTAATTATAAATTTTCCTTGAGAGCAAGCATCACATGATAATTCAATAGATTGAAGAATCTTCTAGTTCTTCAATAGATGTTCATTTGAATTTTAAATAATTCTCCTTGTCATTATAGATCCTGGATGACCCAATCGGTTATGTCAAATTATAAATATGTCTAGATTCATGAACTTCAGGCTCATTGTTGCATATGTTTCAATTACTCTTATATGAATATAATACAATACAGAAGATAAAGCAGACAACTCTTCCAATGTACGTTTTTCATTTAAGACAGTAGATATGATATATAGATATTCCACATTATTCTTACTATCAGTCTCAATATAATAACCATTGTAACATACATCTTTAAAACTTAGAAGATTTCTCTTTGATTGACTAGAGAATAATGCATTGTCAATTGTAAATTTTGTTCCTCTAGGAAAAATAATATTTATTTTTCCAAAACCTTCAATCAAGTTTGCAGAGAATTTGGAAAAGTATTTACTTTTGCTTTCAGAATTGTCAATTTGGAAAAGTATTTTTTATTTGTAAGTATTGTATTAGTAGTTGCATTATCTACCGGACATAGATCTTCTTTGCTCATTTTTGAGTCACCCAAAATATGAAAATGATCCATGTTTCTTCATTAAAAGAAAAGAATTACAAGAAAAAAAACAACACTTAAAATATACAAAAGTTACTAAAAAGTCATGAAGATAGATAAAAGAAAACAACAACATTAGGTTTAGATATTCTCAAAGTCAAAAGAAACACTTGATGTGCCACCAACTGTACCAATCTTCTCTTCAGGAGATTCAAAGAAGTTCACCCCATCCAAATTTGTCATATGGGATGGGTTAAATATGTCATTATCCTGGTATGCAAAATTTGCTTCCACATTTTTCTCTTTTTCCTTCAGGGAGGCTTGATAGAGGTCAACTAAGTGTTCTGATGTACGATAGGTACGTGACCAATACCCAGTCATTCCGCATTGGAAGCATTTATTTTCAACACTCTTTAAAATTTTATCTATGTGGAGCTTTTCCTTTGTGATCATCATTTTGTGTGGTTCTTTTGAAATTTAAATGATTAGAACGAACACAATGAAGATAATAATTATTTTTTCCTCTGCCACGGTCACAACCTCGACTACAATTATATTAAAATTCATAGCATTCACTTCAGGAAATGGTGTTGTTCTGGTTGGTCAAGATTCATGATTTTTCATCAATAACTTGTTATTTTTTTCGGCCATGAGAAGACATGAAATTAATTCAGAATACTGTTTAAAACCCTTCTCTCGATATTACTGTTGCAGGAGCATATTTAAGTCATGAAATGTAGAAAATGTCTTCTCTAACATATCAACATCAGTAATTTTCTCTCCGCATAACAACAATTTTGAACTGTTTTTACATAATCCAGAGTTGTAATCACTTACTGATTTGGAATCTTGTAATCTCAAATGCATCCACTCATAACAAGCTTCAGCATCATACCTCTCTTTCAAAATTTTCAACAAGATAAGGGATCTTTTATTGTAAGATACTCCATTTTCAATCTTTCGTGGTTATGATGATGAAGGAAAATTATTGCTTTTGCTTTGTCTTGACTGGATGTCGTATTTCCTTCTTTAATAGTTTCCCCAAGATTCATAGCATCCAGGTGGATTTCTACAACAAGTACCCATGACAAATAATTATTGTCGTTAATATCAAGGGCGACGAATTCTAATTTTGTGAGATTTGTCATGGCAGCACTATCATATATTGTACTTACGTTAGAAATTTAATAGATATTGAATATGCAACATACATTAAATTTATTAATTATAACGAAGAGGAAAAAACCGATTTACCTTTAGGACCTACCTTTAGCGGGGAAAACGACAAGAGCTCGTGCTGATAACGTGTTGTGAAATTGAGGAGCACAACGGGAACACGGATATGGAGAAAATATAATATAATAATATATTGTTTATATAATAATAATGAATAAATAAAATAACTAAAAGCATAAGATAACTAAAATTATAAAATTGGATAATATGTAAATTGAAGTGGAATTCTCACCAATGTATATATCTCTACAAAATTCACAAATGACCACTTATTTATAAGAATTTTGGCAAGTAGGAAGTGACACACTTTGACACTATGCATAGGTAGTTAAATGACACATAGCAAACACATGTGATAATGAGAAAATGACACTTCGCATTGGATACTAAGCATGCCAGTAATGGGTATCTATTATTTTTATATAATATTTATAATAAAAAAAAGAAAGAAAAATTGAAGAAAAATAAAGAAAAAAATAAAAAGAAAAAAGAAAAGACCTAAAAAGAAAAAAAGAAAAAGAGAAGAGAAAAAAGGAGAGAGAAAGGAGAAAGAAAAAATAATAAGAAAAAAAAGAAAAAAATAAAAAGAAAAATAAAAAGAAAGAAAAAAAGAAATTTTAGACGCTAAACAAGGGGTATACATGGGTTGGGTTAGGTTGATGGTGTTTTTTGGATCAACCCAAAAATTCACGTTGGTTTGATTGGCAACCTAAATGAACCAAATAAAGTTTCCAACCCAACCCAATCCTTAAAACTCGTGTTGGGTTGGGTTGTCAGGTTATAACTTATTTTTTTTTATTTTTAATGAAAAATATGTAATTTTTTATACAACATATGACTAATAACTAAGATCTCATAAAATTAAAATGCTAAATGCTAAATACTAAATATCTATGATATCTATTATAAACTTTAAACAAAGACAAATATCATAGAAATTTTAAAAGAAAAATATTAAAAATTCAAAAATTAATCAATACAAAGTTATCAAACTTTAAACAAAGAGGAATATATATATATATAAAATTCGGGTTGGGTTGGGTCAACCTAATTTTTTTTAGCCAACGCACAACCCAATCCAACCCAATAAAAATAGAAAAATTCAATCCAACCCAACTAAAGAACAAAACTAACCTAACCCAATCTTTACATTTTGGGTTAGGTAGTCCAAATTGTTCGAATTGTTAGGTTATTTGAACACCCCTCACATTAGTCATTCTATTCCTTTCGGATAACCCAAAACGTGTAGGCCTACCAAGAGGGTACATTCTGATATACCTAAACTTTCTCACTAATACTACTACCATCACCATCCCCTCATCCTTCTCTCAATTTCTCTCACTTCCAAATACCCATATTCTTTTCTACAAATTTCGTCTCTCTCTCCCCTCTCTTTCTCCCACAATCTTATTTCTTCTTCTTCAGACAAATAGAACATTAAAATTCGAAGAAGATGAATTGAATTTGTGGGAAGATAATGAGCGCCGTCTTCGTATTTCCGTGGGTCGCCGTCGAGCAGAGTATCTAACCCATAAATCCAATATGCTTGATTTAGGGACGAGAAGCTATAGCTGATCCCCTTCTTCGTGTCGGCGATGAATCCATGCCACACCATCCGTGTTGGCATCTATGTTTACTAGCGGCACAACCTGTTGTAGTTTTTTGCTAGCCTAATACATTTGGGTCCTTTATTATATTCTGTGGGTCTGTCTTCTTTTTAGCACGGTTATTTGGTTTCTTATTGGGCTTGGTATACTATTTGTACCCTACAGGGAAATAGTATGGTTATTGTTCTTATTAGGCCCATTTTCAAGTTGGTTTTGAATGAGCTGGAAGAAGGAATATTCCTCCACAAATCTATTACAGAAGGCTATAAGGGATTGGCTGAATGGTTGAGGTTTTTCACCTGAATTCATTTCTCCTTCTAGGGATAATTTTTATGCGTAAAATGGTCTCAACTGAAGTGTTTCCCCTGATGTTATTATATGGACGGCTGAGCAAGCATTTGGTAGGTGAGTGAGGAAGCGAGTAAGCAAGGAGCGAGTGAGCGAGGAGAAGCATTTATATGTAACTTTGAAGCACTGGGTATTGGAGTGTTTTTTTTTTTTTTGTTGCTGTGAACTTCTGCTTTGTATTTCCTCTTCCATAAAGAATTCCTCTGTATTCTTGTTTTCAATATTAGTAAAGAAGTTTGAGAGACCTTTCATAGTGGATGTAAATCTCATCTTGAGATTGAACCACTATAATTTATGTGTTGTTTTTCCTTTCTACTTTTTCTCTTCTTCCTCTTTATTTTCATTCGAGTACTTCTGCTGTTACTACACTAAGCTGAAGGTTAGTAAGTATAGCTCAGTTCAACAATTTTGTATCAGAGCTTTCAGTCTCAGACGCTTGGAGAGAAGTCAAAACTAGAGTCCATGGCAGCTAAGTTTCAGATCTAGAGATTTGATGAAAAGAGAAATTTCACTCTGTGGAAAAAGAAGATGAATGCCCTGCTTGTTCAACAGAAAGTGGCAAAAGCTCTGGATGAGCAAATAGATCTGTCAACAACCATAAAGCCAAAAGAAATTATTGAGATGAAGGAAATAGCTTACAACACTATCATTTTGTATCTTGCAGACAACGTTTGAAGACAAGTGAATGATGCAAATACTGCAGTCGAGGTATGGAAACAACTTGATGCGATTTTTTTGACAAAATCACTCATTAATAAACTCTATATCAAGGAAAGGTTCTTTGATTTTAAAATGGATCCCACTAAAGATCTAGAATATAACCTAGATGAGTATAATCAAGTTTTATTGGATCTTAACAATATCGATGAAACTATGTCTGATGAGAATAGGGCCATAATATTGTAGAATTCTCTGCCTGATTCTTATAGTGAAAGTAAAATGGCTATTAAGTATGATAGGGATAGTCTCGCGGTGGACATTTTTCTTATTTAAGATCAAGAGACTTAGAACTAAGGAAGGCTAAAGGAAAAGAACCTGAAGCCTTAATGACAAGGGGAAGGTCGGAGAAGAAATCTAACAAAAATTCAAACTGTGTAGATCAAAGTCTCAAGGAAAAATGAAGAAGTTCTTCTATTTGAAGGAAATCAAATATGAGGATTTCCATGAGCAGCAGAAGGATCGTTCCAAATTCCATTCGAGTTGAACATAAACATTTAGTCTTAAAACGGAAACTAGTAGGTCATGCACAACAAGAAATTGCAGCATGCTTCAATAGAATCAAGAGATAGAGTATGTGTACCTTTGAAGAACCATTCCTCAAACCCCCTCAATCAACCTCCAAGCGTCCAAGAACAACAGTGCTTGAACACAACGACCGGTATATAGCACAAACACAATGAACAGCCTCCATGAAACCAATCGAGTCCTACTCGATTCACGAAGTGAGTGAGGACACCGCCGCAATGATTAGCTTGGTATTCTTGGTGTGAGAATCCAGGAGTTGTGGGCTCTATATGATCTTAGTTTGATAAAGAGACTGGAGAACAACGATCGTGTAGATGATCGAGCAAGTGAGAGATAACACAATCTATTGTATAGATGATGTGCTCGATCGTTTAGTAAATGGCAGCCTACCGCATAGACAAAGGTACACGATCGTTTAGCTACAATCAGTTGATGAACTATCGTATAGTCAAAGCTCCACGATCGTTTCATCTCTCAACAACTATCACTTAGTGAAATACTTTCACTTGATAGCTTGTCCATGAGTAACTTTCCAAATGAAGTAACTTCCAAATTTAGGAAAAAAATTTTCTTTTTATCTCACGGTTACCATAAAACCACTAATAACCTCCCACTCAATTGGTTTTTAGAGAAAAAGAATCAATTATCATATAATTAATTTATGGGTAATTGCAATTGGTAGCATTTTTACGAATAATAACCAACTGTATAACATCATTTTAAAAAAATTACAAATATAGACAAATCTATTAGCGATAGACTTCTATCATTGATAGACCCCCAAGTGTATCAACGATAAACTTCTATCATTGATAGACTCTTCCTAGTGATATGGTCTATCACTGATAGATTCCTACCAATAAATGGTCTATCATTGATAGACTATTTAAATTTGGTCGTATTTGTAATTTTTTTTCCATTATGTTATATCTGATAATACTTTGGGTCTAATGTCTATATTTACAATTGTCACTTAATTTATTATAAATAAATATGATAACGAACTTACCATATTATATTTACAACCTATAGTTTTAATATTTCATCATTTGAAACATATAAACCATAGTTCTTTTTCTATTTTATGGTACTTAATGTAAATCATATTTACATTAATTCCTCCATTTGATGTATCTCATACATCACACCAATTATATCATATATAATTGAATTTCTCTTGTTAATTTGAACACTTCAAACTAACCCCAAGAACTGATTCTCAACTTGAATCCATTGAGCTACCAAGGGGACCTGATGGACCTGTAGCTTGATGCTCCAATGGTACGTGAATAACTGACTAAACTCTTTAGTCACGGGATCCACCATCCGTTAACTATTGGACACTCCTAAAGACCGACAGCTGCACTCTTCTCACTATAGATATATTTTTGTTTCCATATCAACCAATCAACAGTGCGATAACCCTTCACAGATCGCTCGTAAGTACAATTGGGCTTTTTTACCATTTTTCCCTTTAGTTAAATCTAATTGCTTAAGTACCACTGATTCCTCTAATGAATAATAAGTCATAGTTCTCTCTTCCAAAGAGAGGATGTGGCCACTATGTTCAAGACTCGAAATTAGCCCTTAAGGGAGCAATCTATCTACTTACCCCTACTTCGGGGAATGAGTGAATTTCGTCTTGTGTAACTGAGTTCCCAGCTCCTCAATCAGATAAATCCCCAGAAAGGTAGGCTTGTTGAGTTGGCAATCTGGCCACTTTCACCCATACTAATCAAAGGACCACTCATAAAGGTAAGAGTTCCCAGAACACTCAGGATTAAGGTCATGTCACCTATGTCGTTATATTGAGATGTAAGTCTCAAGTATCAACGACGTTATATGAAGAGACAAATCATCTTATGGTTCGTTCTTATACAAAGAATACTCTCGGTTGCATGTCTCCACATGAATGGTCAGGACCAGACCATCTGTAATAGTTCACAACACTTATAAACCTCTACAAAGTGGGTCGTATCCATAGTGCCACCAGGATGAGGTATCCCTCCTTTATCCTTGTACTACAAAGCTTTTAGGTTATTACTTAAGGCATGCTCCACTTGTATATCTCATATACATGCTTAAGTTTACATACAATAACCACGAAGCTTTGTTTATTGGATATGAGTAAATGCTAATAAAATAACTTTTATTTTATTAATAACAATGTGTACAATGTTCATAAATTACGAGACTCCGGGAGAATTAGGACACCAATCCCAACAATAATCCCATACGGAAGGTCACATTAGCAGGCATTTTTTTAGCTAAAAAAATAAAAGGAAAAATGAAAATAGAAAAGAGGATGATACTCAAAATGTCAATGTGACAGAACTATCAAGAAGTTGAAGTCCTTACTATTTCAGATGGCAAGTTCAAATCATAATGGATTCTTGACTCCTGATGTGCTTTTCATTTGAGTCCAAACCGGGATTGGTTTCAACTCTTCAAGGAGATCAATGGGGGAAAGGTTCTTCGAGGAAATCATTAAGAATGCAGTGTAAGGAATTGGAACATTGCTGGTGAAAGATGTTTGATGGATAAATCCAGGAACTCACCTCAGTAAGGTATGTTCCTGATTTGAAGAGAAATCTTCTTATGTTCCTGATTTGAAGAGAAATCTTCTTTCTCTTGGAGTTTTTGACACTACAGGATACTCTTGTAGACTTGAGAATGGTACGCTAAAAGTCATAAAAGGAGTGATGTTAAAGCTAAGAGGAAAACTTCGACATGGACTATATGTTTTGGAGGGAAATACTATTGTTGGTGCCTCATCAGTTGCTTCACATAAACATCACATAGAAGCAAGAATATGGCATCAAAGGTTGGAGCACATCGATGAGAATGGTTTAAAACATCTTTTCAAGCAATACTTGCTGAGAACAACATCATAAATTAGTTTAGGCATATGTGAGCACTACATCTATGGCAAGTCAACCAGAGTTTCATTTAGTAAAGGGTTGCACACATCTAAAACTATCTTAGAATATGTGCATGTTGATTTATGGGGCCCTGAACAAACTCCTACCATGGGTAGGGCACATTTTTTTCCTCTCCATTATTGATGACTACTAAAGAAGGGTTTGGACCTATATGTTGAAAAGCAAAGTTGAAACCTACAAGAAATTTGTTGAATGGAAGAATTTGGTTGAAAATCAAACAAACAAGAAGTTAAAGTCGTTGAGGACCGATAATGGCTTGGAATTCTTGAGCAATGAATTCAAGCTCCTGTGTGAGAGAGATGGAATTCAGAGACACTTTACAGTGAAAGGAACACCTCAACAAAATGGCCTAGCTGAAAGGATGAATCTTACATTGCTAGAAAAGGTAAGATGTCTCATGCAAATGCTAACCTACCAAGGAATTTTTGGGGGGGAAGCATTGAAAATAGGCATTTACCTTGTTGCATATGCACATTACAAAAAGGGAAAGTTAGACAATCGTGCTAACAAGTGTCTTTTTCTAGGTTACCCTAAAGGTGTAAAAGGCTATAAACTATGGTGTGTTCACCTGAAACTTATAGGGATGTAACCTCCGATGAGACCAAGATGACATTAACCAACAAAGAGAATAAGATTGCACAAGAGCTAGAGGTAGCACCTGAAACTTATATTGAGTTTGAAGTACCAAGCCATACTTCACATGAATCTGAGAACCAGGAAAATGTAGAAGATAACTCTCAGGTGGAGACAATTCAAGCAGAAACTTCTCAAGGAGATGATCTTTAGTCATATACTTTGGTAAGAGACAGATGGGGAAGGTAGATTATGCCACCTTCCAGTTATGCAGATGCTGATATAGTTCACTATGCATTCTGCATAGAGTTGGAAGATGCTGATAATGAACCACTATCCTTCGAAGAAGCAGTAAATTCTAAAGAAAAACTCAAATGGTAGCGAGTAATGCAAGAAGAAATAGACTCTTTGATCAAGAATAAAACTTGGGAATTGGTGGACAAACCAGCAGAAGATGCTTGGATGTAAGTGATATATAAGCTCAAACATGACATTCAAAATAAAGATTCACCAAGGTTTAAAGCAAGGCTTGTTGCTAAAGGATTCAATCACATAGAAGGGGTAGACTACAATGAAATATTTTCATCTATTATGAGACACACCTCCATCAGAATGCTATTATCATTAGTTACTGAGTACAACATGGAGCTTGACCAATTGGATGTCAAAACAACATTCTTGCATGGAGACTTGTCAGAAACTATCTATATGCATCAACCACCTAGATTTATAAAACCAGGAACTGAAAATAAGGTATGTCTTCTTAAGAAATCCTTGTATGGTCTAAAGCAAGCACCTAGGCAATGGTATCTTAAGTTTGATTCATTTATGTTGTCATGTGGTTTAAAAGAAGTATGCTGGATCATTGTGTGTACTTTAGACATAAGGTAGAAGGCATTCTGTTTTTTTATTGTTATATGTTGATGATATGCTAGTAGCAAGCATAGATAGACAAGCGGCGGCAAAAGGAGAACCTAAGAAGGGAAAGAAAAATCTAGAAAGGAGCAAGAAAAAAGAGAAGAAATAAGATGGAAAACACATAAAGGAAGAAGAAAATTCAACCCATTGTTGATAGTAGCCATGAATTTTGTTGACAGTAGCCATGAATTTCTCAATCTCAGTCAGATTTGTAAAGGACAAAAAAGTCAATTCAGTTAAAAAAAAATACATTTTTTCTAAGCCAAAGTATAAGGCAACACCACCTGGTTTTGGAATGAAGTTTCAATTCTGGAAGTAGGTGATACAATTTATAAAGCCAAGATTTTAATGCAAATGGTTCTTTTAAAAAATAAGAAAATGAACCAAAATATTTATAAATAATTGTAAAATATCACGGTAGTTTATCACAGTGATAGATGGTGATATTTTTGCTATTAATTATAAATATTTTTAGATTTACAATAATTTCCTAAACCAAATGTTAATTGAATTTCGAAATTTCATCATATCTCGATAGATTTTGGATTAAAAATTGGAGATATCTTAATTTGATTTAAATTAAATTTTAGGGTTATTTCTTTTCTTCATGCCAGATTTGGGATCTTAAGTTGTAAAATTGGTGCGCGAATTGGGATGACATTCAGATGTTATTTGCAAGGATATAGTGAGATTTTATTATGCTATATTCAAATTTTTATCAAATTCAAAGTTTATATTCACTTATGCCAAATTATCTCAACGTTCCGATTTAGATCATTATCTCACTATTCCAAAAATTATAACCAAAATCAAATTATCCTAGTCTTTTACTGTTGTCCCAAATAACTATGATCTTTTTGTTTGCAGTCACAAACTACTCAGAATTAATGGTCAAGTACACTTTAAGACTCAAGGAAGGCTGTATGATTAAGGCTTCAAAACTCTTCAATCGTTTACCTGAAGGCAACTCAATCGTGTAGACGAAACTCTAAAAAATTAGACGATAGTTCAATAGTGTAAACGATATTGAGAAGTACTAGACGATCGTGTAGACAACAGTAGTGTGAAACTAAAAGATCGTATAGACGACAACTGAAGAGCTAGACGATCTTATAGACGATGCGATGTAGAGCTAAAGGATCATGTAAACGATGCGATAGGAACTAAATGATCATATACACGATACTTAAGTAAGTGCTAGATGATCGTAGAGTACGAAAGAAAGAAAGAACACAAGTGTTTAAGTGGTTGGCCAAAGGCCACGTCCACCGTGCAAATCGGGAGGGTCTCTTTTATTAATTCTTCTTCAAACTTATTACATAATGAATGCCTTGATCTCTCTCTCTCGTTATTCTCTCATTCATTTTCTTTTTATACAGACACATATGGTCAACAAAGAAGCTCTGGTGATTACAACAACATAACAGAAAGTCCAAGCATGAGCTGACATGAGCTAACCTTTTTCAGGTAACTCGAACCCGAGAAGGTCCAAGCATCGACCAAACTTGCTTAGTGGAATTGTTTTGGTCAGTATATCAGCAGCATTGTCTGAAATATGTATCTTTACTACCTCAACTTCCCCTTTCTCAATCTCCTATCTGATAAAATGGTATTTGATATCAATGTGCTTGGTTATGCCGTTGAACTATTGGTTTTCAGATAGGTAGTTTGTGCTCTTGTTGTGACAATATATTCTGACCTTTGTTTGTGTAATGCTGAAATCGTTTAGTAAACCTTTCAGCCACAAACTTTCTTTCACAGTATCAGATAGTGCTATAAACTTTGCTTTTGTTGTGGAAAGGGCCATAATAAACTGCAAACTAGCCTTCCAAGTTATCAAATTGTTTTTCCATAGGAAAATATAGCCAGATAGTGAGCATCTTCTATCTAAATCCTCTGCATAATCAGCATCAACATAGCCATACATTTCATCATTGAAGGATCATTCTTTCTATATTACCTTGCTTCCTTTAATGAACAAATATACCTTAGTATCTATTTGACTGCTTCCCAATGTTATTTACCTGGATTTGTCATGTATCTACTGACCATACTTGTAGCATAAAATAGATCTGGTCTGGCTGAAGTCATTAGGTACATCAGAGATCCCACTGCCTGGAAATAGGGAACAACCTTCATATGGTTTATGTGATCTTCATCTGTGCTTTTAGGGTTGTTTGCAGCTGAGAGCTTGAAATGAGGTGCAAGTGGAGTGCCAACTGGTTTAGCACCTTCCATTTTTAACCTCTGCAATATTTTTCCACAATATTCTTATTGACTTACATACAATCTGCTATTTCTTCTTTCTCTGTCAATCTCAATGCCTAGAATCCTTCTTGATTCCCTTAGGTCTTTCATATCAAACTCTTTTTTTAGAAGAATTTTAACCTGCCTCAATTCTTCTTTGGAACTTCCAGCCAGCGACATATCATCTACATAAAGGAGTAGATAAACTGGTTCCATGAAGCTCTTAGAGTTTGTATACACACATCAATCATAGGAACTTCTCTTGAACCCCATTTTGGAGATTACTTCATCAAATCTCTCATACCAACACCTTGGTGACTGCTTGAGGCTATAGATAGACTTGTTTAGTAAACATACCAAGTCTTCTTCTCCTTTCTTCACATACCCTTAAGGTTGCTTCATGTAAATAGTCTCATTCAACAATCTATGTAAAAAGGTTGTCTTCACATCCAATTGGTCTAACTCCAAGTCCTTTTGAACAACTAAGGAGAGGAGTAGCCTAATGGATGTATGTTTCACCACTGGAAAAAAAAACCTCAGTGTAATCAATACCTTCCTTTTGTGTGAAGCCCTTAGCAACTAGTCTTGCCTTAAACCTTTTGTATCCTTGAAATTTCTTCTTTAAACTTGTAATTCTACTTAAATGAAATAGGTTTGTACCCTTTAGGCAAAGGTACATACTAGTTTCCAGGTATCATTTTGGTTGAGGGGCTTCATTTCATCATTCATTGTCTCAATCCACTGTCTAGCATCAGGGCTGTTTGTTGCTTCCTCAAAGCTGGTGGGTTTGTTGTTGCTTAATGAAATGACAGGACTTAAAGCAACACTAGCAAAATCTGATTCTAGATATCTTGTAGGTGGCACAATGGTTCTTCTAGTTCTGTCTCTTGCTACGGAGTAATTCTGTAAGTTCCTTTCAAATTTATTTTCTTGAACCCCTATCATTCATAGGAATTTTTAGCTCATTCTTCTTAAATTTTTTAAGAGCTAGCATTTGAGGTTCTAACAACTTACAAAAATTGTGATCTCCCAACTGCTTTATTTAGATTATGCACTATAGCACATACATTTTGCTCTTATTGTTTTGACTTGTAATTATAGTAACCAACCTTAGTTCAAATGGTTTGTAAAGGAAAACATACATGTTTTCTCTTACTGAATTTGTATGAAGTGTTCCAAATTTTACGATCTGGATTATATCGAAGAATGTGTTGTGAGGAACATTTGGTAGTTGATTGAAACACATATTTTGGGAGTGTTTATATAGTTTTCTTGCAGATATGTTTTATCTAGTTTTTAGGAGAAACTTTATGAAATTTTTAATAATTTTTATTAACAAAGCTTTCGCTAGCCTCATATTTTCTAAAATGTATTTAGCTTTTATAAGATCGAGAATAAATTCCACAGTTTTATTGGAATCTATTATTGGCAAGCCATGTTTTAAATTTGATAGTTAGGATAACTTGGAGTCGGGTGTGACGATCTTACCTACTTTATCTTTTAATCAATCAAGCCAATGGAATATTTTGGTCCATAATCCAATCATGTTTTTTGTACCAATGTTGATAAGGTATTTTCTTATTGATTTGATAAGGTCCTATATATATGTGTTGTAATGACCGAGTTATCATATCTACGCTAGAAATTTAAAAAGAACATAATGGAAAAAGTCATCAAATTTTAAAGCTTATAAATTCATTTCATACAGTACATAAAGAACAAGGAAACTCAATCTCACTCCCTTTATTTATTGAAGAAAGCCGTAGTGTAGATCAAAACTTCAATTTTTTCCTTCTAGAAAATGCATGCTTTTTTTAAACAAACTGATCCAGAAATTCATCCACAGTCGTGTATTTAACATCTGGATATAATTGTGTGGCTTCCACTCCAAATGATGGTTCGATATCAAAGTTAGTATGATCTCCCTTCACAAATGCTGAGTGACAAATTGCTAATGTGACGTTCATGGGAACTGGAGCCTCTGCAAGAACAAATAAAACACAGTTTAATTTTAGCCTTCTTTCAAATTTCTATTCCCAAATCCCTAGTTCAAATTAGTCTTTTCATGAATGAATTAGGGCATGATTTTGGAAGGGTTTAAAGATATGCTTAATTGTTTGAACAAAATACGGGTGGAGGTGAGATCAGTAGATGCATCAAAATATCTCAACTAGATTGACATATCCATAACACCATCATCACATTCCGGATCCAAAAGCAATACATTCACCCAAAAGAGAGTTATGTACATGAAGAACGGTAAGAAAGCACAAAACAAGGATAATGTTTCGATAGAACACATTTTATAAGCACTCCCCCACTTTAAAAAAGTCATCAAATCAAGTCTATTATAACTTTCATATTATGATTGTACTTGTTTGTTGATGTACGAATCGAACCTCGCGTGGATCGAAATCTCAACTAAGAAACAAAATGAGAGACTACGGGCAAAATAGAAAGATGGATATGTGTGATGTTGGCCACAGATACTTTGATGTTCATCTCTTCTAGATATAGCCTGGCATCATATTTTTAATTGATTGAGATTGGCTGAATTCAACCTCCGAGGTAGATTTGTGCATCAACAGTTATAAATTGTAACTATTTAAAGAGGATGATTAGTTTTACAAATTTTAATATAATTACTAGATGGATTATGTGTGATTAACCATTCAAATTTAAGGTAAGAAAAGCTTCAACAGACATTTAACAATAGCAATAAAATGTAGAAATTTGATTATTCAATACAAACCTTGGATGTTCTTCAACACTTGTTCCTCTGGAACATAGATTCTCTCAAGGGTTTTTCCAATTTTTTTCTCCCAAAGGGACACAAGATCATTGAAAGAGTAGGTGTTACCAGAAGGCCTAATGTAGAGAGTTTTGTTTAAAGTTCTTGGATCATCCACAGCTTTGATAGTGTAGGTGCCAACGTCCTCTTCCTTGTTGAATATACCTGACAATTCAAAAGGAAAAAAATAAAATAAAATCAAATGTGTTATGTATAGATAACAAGTTCTTAAATCACCGATTGAGAGACTACTGGTAAAAACTCCCTCACTTGTAGGCTTGAAATTTGACGAAGGTCCAATAAATAGAAATGAATACTAATTGGGAAGGAAATTACGATACAAGGGTTTGAACACAGGACCTATCGAACTGAACCAACTTGTTCTTGTATTATCTTAAATCACCGATTGACTCAAAAACTTAAACGAATGATAACATAAGTCGACAGTTGGGTTTAACTTACATTCATCTCGACTAAATTTATGAAACTAAGCAATCTAAGAATTGAAAGAACTGTAAGGAAGAATATAGTGGATTTACACTTGGGATTTCCATCTCCTAAGATAACAACTTTATCTCTTGGTGGGGTGGTGGCTCCTGGTTGAGAAAAACTTGGAAGGAAGTAACCAGCAAAGAAGTTGGCAGACACATAGGTGTAAGGAATTTTTGCAGCCTCCACAGCTCGACGAATTTGAATCTTTACATTGTAGGCTGATTTTGCTGGCTCAACAGCATGTGCACGATCAACATCATTTCCAAATTCTGAAGGGAGAAATCTCTATACAAAATCCGTAAGTTAGAACCATAGTAATTGATATGTCGATATTTTCACGTTTCTATGGATTTGATATCGACATGAAGGGCGAATCGATATACAAAATATCACTAATATAAATATAATATAAATAATAACAGAAATGTCCATCGAAATCGAAAGTCTATAAAATTAAGACCTCGATATTTCTGTCAACATTAAAATTTTAAATATTGGCTAGAACTTAATATTGACATGAAATATTCTTACATAATAGGGAATATAGAAGAATTAAAATTATGACCTTAATGTTGCCAGCTTCTTTGATGGCAGAAATGAGCTTCTCTTGTTCTACTAATAGACCTTTACCAACAGTGGATATTACAACATCCACTTCTTTTATGGCCTTAACCAAACTGTTGTGGTCGTTGAGATCACCCTACAAAATCATCAATCACAAATGGTTACAACAATTCCAAAGAATTTAAAAGGTTTATATTTATCTATTTATTTTCATATATCTATGTGTTCGGACCAGCTTTTTCCATCTGGATAACCGTCTAACCCTAATGCATTGTTGGTTCCTACATCTAGATCCATTTGTACTCATCTCAACTAATTTTCACATAGCAACAACCTAACCACTACTACATTCGATTTTGTGTAGGCCAATGAATATTCATCTCGACTATTTTCACGGGACAACCATACCTAACCGTACTACATTTGATTCTAAGCCTACTACAATTGGTTCCTACACTTAGGCCACGCCCTTGGTTACATTTTTAGTTCTTACACTCAAGATCACCCTCGACTATTCTTATGGACCCTACAACATTTGGTTCCTAAATTCAGGATCCTACCACATTTATGTTTTGTTTTGTTTCACCCTAATACATTTGACATTAACATACTCCATTTGGTTCTCTCAATTTGTGTTCATCTCAATTATTCTCACGGGACAACCTTATGATCCCACGACATATAATTACTAAAAAAAATTTATAAGATATTAAATCGTAGGTAGGTGTTAGTCACCAATTCATTATTATAGATTTGACCCTTGATTACTAGGAAAACCTAGGGTGGTTTAGAATTTCAAAGGTTTATATAAGCAAGATAAAAACCGACTTACAGTGACTAATTTTACTCCTAAGTTCTTGAAATTATTGATAGTTTGAGACCTGGCAGGGTCAGAGACAGTGGAATCTCGAACAAGAGCATATGTGGGATTTCCAGCCTTGGCACTTGCCTCCACAATGAACTTGCCAATATAGCCAGTGCCTCCAATGATTAGGATCTTGCTTTTGCTTGCCATTTGATTCAAATTTCCAAACAAATAAAGTTGAATGAAATTTCAATAAATAAATAAGAGCAAATTTCAAATGGATATTACACAACTTGATTTATAGGACTAAATTAAAGCCTGTGGCTTAAGGTTTTAGTTTGACTTTTTCAATGGTCAACCATGGCTTTTGGGTTCTTTGGTTGTTCATAGCCATTAAATTAGTCTTCCTTCATTTTTTTCTTCATTATGTTAGTTGCTAAAAAGGTGTGTTGTATTTGTCAAAAACATATTTCATTTTAGAATGAATTTCTCTCTCCTTCATTTTGAATTTTGAATTTTGATGATAATTAATTGGCTCTATGAAGCAAATTTATTCCTCTTATTTAATTTGTTTGATATGTCTAATCCATTGTCATGTTTAATTTAAATTTAAATCTTATATATGAGATGAACTCTTGTGTTTGAGGAGATGAACATTTGTGTTTGATACAATTTAGTTTTGAAAATGTCTATTTGTCAAACTAATTAAGTATAGCTTTAAAGGGTTTATTTGTACAGTTTTGTTAATTATAGAAGTGTCACTATTTTGTAAACAATTTTAGAACTAGTCTTTTAACATGTCTGATAAATATTTCACTTTCCACCTAGGGAAAATACGTGTTAGGATGTTATGCTCAACACATTAATCTTTAAAAATTTAGGCCATAGGAAGAATTTGTGGCCTAATTTTGAATCAAATAAATTAATCATTTCTACTTAATTTGTAGTAATGGTAGCATGAGTCAAATTCAAGAAATCGTTAGTTTTTCTAATAAATTGTTTACAATGCTGAGGTAACCAGCAGGTTTTGAGATTGGATTGGTTGATTGCGAGAAAAAAAAATTGCAAGAAAAATAAAAGAGAGATTGAAATCAAATGATTAAATGATCTAAGTTAGACTTTTAAGTTAATTCCCCATTTGCAACTTGATCATAGGTTCATTGGATAATTCCTATATTATCAAACCTTAGTCAACTCATATAAAAAAAGCTTCGTGAGAGTCCAAATGATCTAATTAGCTAGATTAATTAGATGAGATGCATCCTAATTAGTTGACTAACCGTATTAAGATTAAGGAATTTGTTAAGATGAATTTCTAATAGGAGACGCCTAATTAGTCATTCAATATAATTCTTCCCTAGGTTAATTGATCAATGATCGTTGAAGTCAATTCACAACTTACAAGCTAACTTAACCGATCACTTTATAAGCAATTAAATATCATGTATTGCAAATTAAGCATTGCTAATGATCATAAATCCTCAAGCAGAGATAAAATCATAAACATTCATAACAAGAGAAAGAATTGAAAGACAATATAAAGAATTGTTATAAAACGATCTAAACATCATAAGTGTGTAAAAAAGGGAAAATCACTCTATACCTAAGTTAGAATTACCTCCTTAGCCCATAATCGACATGAATATTGAGGAGGAATTGTTTGGGTACATCAAGAGCTCAAAGAACAGAAGAAAATAGAGAAAAAAGCAGTGAAAATCGCCAGGGATCGGATCACAAAATCCTATGCAGGCAGGTAATGGTCTTTTTATAATACTCATCGTAACGCTGCGATGTTAAGAGCAGCGTTGCGATGCTCCTGTGTAATGAAGCCTTAGATGAGCAGCGCATTGCCGCAACACTAACCGTTGATGGGCGTATGCATGCATATCTTCTTCGTAGCGCCACGACACTACAGGATAGCATGTGTGACGCTTGCTCGTTGCCTCAAAACTGTGCTCTCTGTCTCTCGATGTCGAGGGTGGCATCGAGCTAGTGCTGCAACACTCTACCCCATGGACTCCTTGGTCCTCTTGTATTCCATTTGATGCGTTTGAGCTCCGTTTTGATCCATTTTAACTCAATTTCACTACTAAAGTCCACATCTAACTCTCAGGGACTCCATACCTGTAAAATCATGACTAAATAAACATATACAACTTAAGAACGACCTTCACTTAAGCGGAGGAAGATAACACATTTTCGATACTATAATTAGGTAAGAGTAATTGAAGGAGTAATAGAAAACACTAATGAAAAAAAAAAACAATATTATTGTTATTATTAGTCTGTCATAAGAAAAGTAGAAGCTAGTAGTCATGATTTGTGGATGTTGTTGGTTGCTTGCGAAACTCATTTCCCCATAAATATCTCGAACTGGTCTAATTATGATAATCCATTGTTTTGGATTTAATTCGCTCTCGATCTTTTATTACTGTTCTTAAAATTTTAGAAAGTTCAAACTCCACATACTAAAACAAAACTCAAACAAGTAAATACAAGCTCATTAATTACTAGTTGACATTTTTTTTGGAGTAAATATAATAATTGAGTTAATGACATAATAATTAGTTTGATTTTTCTTTTAGAGTTGATTTTATGTTCGACAATTAATTCATACGTCTACTAACTCTCGGATTTGCATTTCCTACTGAGTTAGGGATTATTTTATTTTATTATTATTTTTTGTAATTCTTCTCCGATGTGACTGATTTATAAGCTAATATATTGGTGTAATAAATAAGACAATCTATTATTATTTCAAAAGCCAATAGTTTGTTTTACATCCACAGAATATTTAAAAATTTTGAATAATTTTTAGAGGTAATTATCAATTAAAAATTCTGTGTATTCATAAATTTTACTTTTTTACAGATATGACAAATGACTTCAACTTGAAAATTTGATTACTATCTGATTTTTACGTGATAGTTATGTGATTACTATCTAATTTCTATGTGATTGTTATATGATTGTTATGTGATTGCCACACCTGTAATTACAAAATAGTTAAAGCCACAACTTTGATTTCTTAAAATATATTTGTCATACAGTATAATTTTTCTAATTTTTAACTATTAATTAATTCAAACTACATAACAAATTTTTAAATTTTTTTTATTGGAATGACTGTCGTAATATTATTGACAATCCACATGAAACAACTATTTTATATAACTTCCCATAGGATATCATGTTCATTTAATTGTTTTTTATAGTTCTCGACGGGTTAGATATTATAATTAAAATAACTTTCTCCTATTAACTTAAGTTTTTGAGTCAATAGATGTTTTAAAATGGTATCAGAGCAGATTTGTTCAGAATGTCCTATGTTCAAATTCTTGCAACATCGTTCAGTCATTTCCTTTCCAATTAATATTCATTTCCACTTGTTCTACATATTTCAAGCCTACAAGTGAGCGATAAACTTCCTTTTTAACCCTAAAATATCGAAACATTTATTTCAATTTAGTATCCTTATTTTTAAAAACTTATTATCTATATTTCGAATAAATCTTACTCGTTGAGAGGTATAGTCCTTCAAAATTAAATGATAGGAGTAATATTGTTGGATGTATAAATCTAGACAGAGAAGAGAAGATCTCAAATCTGAACTATATGTGCTCAATGGTGAATTTGTTTAATGAGAAAAATCGTGATTGACAAGAAAGAAGAATCTGGACACCAGAGTGGTACGTGTCACGTTCCCTCCAGTGTTTAAGTCATTTATAAGAGGCTTTTGATTGTTACAAGAGCTTTAAGAATGAGAATTGACTTACTTTTTAAAGAGTCATAATGGTATATATATATAGGCTAGTTGACCTAGATCGCTTGTCCTCTCCCTCTTCGAATTCGGGGTTATCTTTCTTTTCCTTTTAGTTTTTGGTAGTAGGTTGCAAATTGCACACCCTCGAGTCAAATTGGTTGTCCCCGACCTTAGAGGCCGAGGATGAGGACTTATATTATCTTGTCTCGTGGTTCGAATGGTCCATAAGATATGTCGTTTGGGCCTTCGGCTAGATATTCAATCTTTGAGTCTTTGTTTTTGTCCATCAAACGCCTATGAAATGGTGGTAGATCCAATTCGTATTTCATTGCTTAAATTTGTGTATAACAAATACTTGTATGACATATTATAAAATGAGATTATCATTATCTCCTTATACTCATCTATTTAACAACCTGTTGGTAATCCTTAATAATATTCACTATCATTTTAGTGGTAATTAGTATTTTTAGTAAAATATTATATAGGAATTCGAATCACAAACTTTGTAACCATTAACATATATTTCATAACTTCCTTTTGCTATTTACCCTTATTATTAATTTTCATTAATTTATGGACATAGTTCAATAATTATAATCGAACATTTTTATGTTGATGGGAAAAAATCAAAACTACCACCATTTTTTAAACTATAACATCAAATAAAATTAAACTTATTTTTATAGAAATTCATTTTCTCTAGGAATTTTCAAATTATATTTGATAAAAATATACTTTTTATTATTTTTCCATTAGAGTACATCAATAATGGTACGAAGCAGTATTTAAACTATATGATTATGAGCCCTTAATAACTTTTATTTTCCCTAGAGTCTCTTATTTTAGTTGGAATCACGTAGCTGTTAATATGGATTCTGACAAACAATATTGTCTCTAAACATGTAGCGGAAGAAAACAGAATCATTAAACACTCTAATTCATTAATTTTGGCTCTAAAGTAAGCATGCGTAAGCATGCTCATCGAATGATAAAAGAGGGTTTTAACATACCTTTGAAGATCTTCTTCAATGAAATTCAACTGCAATCCTCTCGAATTATGGATGTGAACCACCACTAAAGCTTCCTTATTATCCTCTAGAAGCCTTAAATTGAGTTGTGGGATACAAAAAAAGCCGGAATTTAGGGAAAAAGAGGAGAAAGGTCATTGATTCATCACTGTTGAAGAACCCTTCTTCAAGCTTGAAACTTCAGCAAAAGTCAGGTATTTTTTGCATGCCTTTCCCACTCAATCAAATGTGTTTTTATACAGGTATTTCATGCAACTATAGTGCCTCAACACAAGCTAGCTCCTTCAAATTTGGTGGTGGAATTTGGTGTCATAAGATGACTAAGGTGCTATATCTTGAATAGTGGAAATATCCCACATTTGGGATTTTTCCATTTTTACAATGTCTTATTTTTTTCCATTTTGAAACTAATTTTCAAAATCAAAATATTTTTCAATTTCAATTCTTTAATAAAACCTAAAAATTTTCACATTTTACAAAAATTAATTCAATAATTATTTTTTCTAATAAAATCAATAATTAATAATTAATTAAACAATTTAATTAATTCTATTAATTTAATTTCAAATATTAATTTAATTTGTCACCAATTTCATCATCATGAATCCCCATTCATTAAATTAATATTTAAATATTAATCAACTCTCCAATTTCGTTTAATTCCATAATTAAACGTGTAATTATATCACATATAATTATTGATTCCCTTAATTCAAATTTGAACGATTCAAATTAACTTATCACGCTATTCTAAGGCTCGTTCTGTTTGTGAGCTAGTAAGGGGACCTAAGGGACCTACAGATCATGTGCTTCAACGATCCGAGATTAATTGGCTAAACTCTTTACACTGAATTAACCCCCATTCGTTAATTACCAGGTCACTCCGCTAGAGCCCAGTAGTTGCACTCCCCTCATTGTAGATATATTGTATGCACTCGATATAACCATGATTAGTAAGTTAACCCTTCGTAGGCTGTTCGTAATAACGATTGGGTCAATAGTTGTTTTACCCCCGAGATTACCTTTTGTTCCTTAAGTTCCACTGATCCTCTAATTAACAATTTGTTTGTGATCCAATCCAAAAACCGAATCCTCTCGAGCTAATGAGAGGGTGGAGCCCCTTGTTCAAGACTTAGAGTCAGCACTTGGAACAACCTCTCTACTATCCCTGAAAGTGAATAGGAGTGAGTTGCATCTTGCACCCTATGTCTACAGCTATCTATCCAGTCTTATGCCTGAAATGAGAGGCTTATTGAACCGGCACTGTTGAGCCAACCCTCGTCTATGTAAATCTAAGGATAATCCTGAATAAAAAGGAGTTCATAGTTAGCTCAAGATTAAAGTCAAGTTACCTAGGTCATCGCTATGAAATAGTCAGTCTTAAACAGTAAAAATGTTATAAAGTAAGAGTGACATATTTCTTGGTCCCATCTTATACAAACTTATTATGTAGGACGCCCCCACTTCTCATGTCACCACATGAACGAATCAAGATCACTTCGTTTGAGCACTTTACAACTCATTGTAACAACTATAGAATGGGTCGCATTCAATAGCAACCAGAATAAGGCACCCAACCTTATTCGTATATTATAGATCATTTTTACTATTTACTCGAACCCGATCCACTCTTATGTCTCTATAAAGTTCAAGTACTCATGTAATAGTCATGGATATTTTAGTTTATTGGATTTATTTCTAAAATGAAATGAGCAATTCATATATTCGATAACAACTTTATTGAATCAAAACTTTAGTAACAACTTTATTGTTTGAGGACATAAAACCCAAAAAACTCCCACTTGGATTAAAACTCCAGTGATAACATACTATAAATACATTGAGTTTTTGAGTTTTACAGAGAATACAATGAATTAAGGCATCACATACCCATGGTTTGTCTTTAGGTATCACATACCCATCCTTTAAGTATCATATACCCATGGATTTTTCTCCCACTTACCCTAGGTTATACAATTCTTAGTCCTAGTCTCACTACGTGATCATTAAATACTTTAGCCGAGAAGATCACTGTAAACATATTAGTAACAGTGGACTTATATTCAAACAATATAGGGAATACATCATATATCCACAACTTTTTGTTTCTCGATACTGTCACCAAGACCTGATGACTTGAGTTTCCATTAAACCCAAATTATGGCCAAGTTGTCATATTTTCCTCCAACTACATCGAGGTACCCTAACTCTTTGAGTAAGTTTCATCTGACCTATCCAAGCAACTTTTGTTATAGTGTCAGCTTTAATCAATAACTCTTATTGATATACATTTGCATTTTATGGAAACTAAATATAATACATGGTGATCTTTTATTACTTGTACTTTTCGAGAAATTTTAGCATTTTTCGACACAAATACTTGATTTTCTTTTATTGGAAAAGTATACTACTTTTGGGTTGCCTAGAAATAGGCATGACATTTTAACAATATTCCAACACTTAAGGTTTTGATACTAACACATGTGTCGATCTTCTCCAAATTTCTTAACTATGTAAACACTTAATTAATTTGAACTGGTCGAGTTAAAAGTGAAGGAACTCTAAATATAGAGGACCTATGAGCGGAAGCGGATCGTCCAAACTCCATTGTGAAAGAACACATACATTTACAATCATACTAAATAGATTATGCATTAAATATAAATTACAACATGCTTTTTGAAATAAATAAAAATATTAGAGACAATACCTTTGAAGAACCTATCTTCAAGTGTGTCCCTCGATCAGCACGAATGCAACGAGTAAGAACTCGATCTGCCTCGAACACCAACAAGTATTAACTCGATCCTTGAACAGATCCGGACACAACCACTAGATTACCTTGGTATTCTCGGTGTGAGAATCCAAGAGTGGTGGGCTCTAGCTTATTTTGGTTAGAGGGAAGGAGAATACGATCGAGCAACACTATCATGTAGAAGATGGAAGTCTATTGCATAGACTCGACGCTCGATCGTTTAGATAAGAGTACTATTGTATAGTAAACTCGACACTATCGTGTAGTCACTTGATAATGAATAGTAGCAGTTGTTTCATTGTCTTGTAAGATTTTGAAATCCCATTTTATTTTATCTCACGGTTGCCATAAAACCATGTAACCACCCACTAAAGGTAGTTATTGGAGAAAAAGAAATGATTTATCATATAATTAATAAATTATAAATAAATACAATAACTAACTTATCATATTATGTTTATAACCTATAGTTTCAATATTGCATCATATACAATACATAAACCATAGTTATTTTTCTCTTTTTATGGAATTTAATATAAATCATATTTATATTAAAATTAGTGAATATGAATCTAATTCATATAAATTATATTTGAATCATATTCAAATATTAGTTCCTCAAATTAAACAATAACGTATTAAATACATTATATCAATTATATCATATATAATCGAATTTCCTCTTATTAATTTGAACATTTCAATCTAACCAAAAAACTGATTCTCAACTTGAATCCATTGAGCTACCAAGGGGACCTTATGGACCTGTAGCTTGAAGCTCCAACGGTAAGTGGATAACTGACAAAACTCTTTAATCACATTATCCACCATCCCTTAACTGTCAGACACTCTACTAAAGACCGACAGCTACACTCTTCACACTACAGATATATTTCTGTGTCCATTGGATATAGCCAATCAACAATACGATGACTTCGCAAATCGCTCGTAAGTACAACTATGCCAATTTACCATTTTGCCCCTGTAGTTGTATCTAACTCTTTAAGTACCACTAGTATTTCTAATGAATAATAGATCATAGTCCTACTATGACTAAGTCCCTTTCCGGCTGAGAGACGGTGCAATGTCACATTGTTCAAGCCTCGAAATTAGCACTTAAAGGGTAATTTATCTATTTACCCTTACTTCGGGGAAGGAGTGAATTTCATCTTGTGTAGTTGAGTTCCCAGCTCCCCAATCAGAAGAATCCCCAGCATGGTAGGCGTGTTGAGTCGACGATCTAGCACTCTCACCCATGCAAATCCAAGGACCACTCTCATAGGCAGGAGTACACAACTCACTCAGGATTAAGGTCATGTTACCTATGGTCATCCTAGTGAAATGAAAGTCTCAATTATGAACGACATTATATAACGAGACTAAACATTTCGTGGTCTAGTCTTATACAAATTCCTTTGTATAGGATATCCCCACTCGTATGTCTAATATACAAATGATTATGATCGGATAATTTGTAGCACTTTACAACATTTCTAACACCTACAAAGCGAGCCATACTTGCAGTGTCACCAGGATAAGGTACAGACCATTTAGGTTATCACTTAAAACGTGATCCATTTATATGTCTGCACATACATGTTTAAGTTACAACGACAATCATAGATCATAGTTTTATTGGTTTGTGGTTAATGCAACTCAAATATCAAATATTTCATAAACTAAAGTGAATAAAATATCATATATTATAAATCACAAAATGTTTGTTCATACAAGTGTTTACAAACTATAGGGCCCAACAAGATTTAGAGAATCAACCCCAACAAAAAGAAAATATTTATTTCGTCTCATAAATACTTAATAATATAATGTATCAAACACATTATAGTAATTATATCGTATATAATTAAAATTAAATTAATTATATCATATATAATTAATTTCCTCAATTAATTTGAACAATTCAAATTTATTCAAAAACTTATTCTCGTTTATTCCTGTTGAGCTACCGGAGGGACCTCATGAACCTATAGCTTGAAACTCCAATGGTACATGAATAATTAAATAAACTATTTAATTAAATTATTCACTATCCATTACCTGTCGGACACTCCACTAAAGTCCGACAGCTGCACTATTCGCACTATAGATATATTTTTATGTCCATTGGATATAGTTAGTACGATGACCCTTCACAAATTGATCGTAAGTACAATTTGGTCAAAATTTTGATCCCTCTAATGAACAATAAATCATAGTCCAACTATAATAAACCCCTCTGCTCTTAAGAGAAGGTGTGGTGTCATATTGTTCAAGCCAAAGAATCAGTCCTTAAGTGAGCAGTTTATCTACTTACCTCGACATCAGGGAAGGAGTGAATTCCTTCTTATGTAGTTGTGTTTCCAGCTCCCCAATCAGACAAATGTTCAAAATGGTAGGTTTGTTGAGTCGATAGTATGACCATTCTCACCCATACAAATCAAAGGACCGCCTTCATAGGCAAAAGTTCACAACTCACTCAAGATTCAGGTCATGTTACCTATGGTGATCCTGGTAAAATGTACGTCTTAATTATGAACGGCATTATATAATGAAACTAAATATTTCGTGGTCTGGTCTTAAAAAAACTCGTTTGTATAAAGTATCCCCGCTCACATGTCTCCACATGAATGATCAGAATTAGATCATTTATAGCACTTTACAACAAATTGTAACATCTACAAAACGAGCAATATTCATAGTGCCCATAGACCCATACTCTGCAGGTGACCCTCAAACACGGTTGCCGTGAGGGCCTTTATAAACGGATCAACACCGTTGTGCTTTGAAACTATCTTCGTGACAATCATGTCCTCTTGATGAACAATCTCTTGGATGAGACTATATTTCCGCTCAATATGCTTGTCGCACTCATGACTCTGAGGTTTACAGGAATTCGCCACAACACCACTATTATCACAATAATGGGTGATGGGCCTAGACATGTCTAGAACAACTTTCCTGAAGTGGATTTCCTGATTGGTGCTTTGCCAAACTACAACCCATCTGTTAAGAGTGAACACTGATCCTAAAGTGGATTTCCTAGACTTCTTATCAGTCTGAAAATTAGAGTTCGTGTATCCAGTAAGGATCAAATCTTTAGAACCATACACAAGCATGTAGTCCCTCGTTCTCCGAAGATACTTGAGGATGTTCTTGACGGCTGCCTAGTAACCCTTTCCTGGATTAGATTGATATCTATTGACTATCCCCACTGCGTAGCAGATGTTAGGTCTAGTACATAATATCGCATACATCAAACTGTTTAAGGAACATGCATAGGGGACTAGTCTCATTTCCTTAACCTCTTGAGGTGTCTTAGGACACTATTCCTTAGACAATGTAACTTCATGCCGAAAAGGCAATAGGCCCTTCTCAAAGTTCTGCATCGAGTACATGATCAACATCTTGTCAATGTACGATGCCTGAGATAGTGCTAGCATTTTGTTCTTTCGATCCCAAAAGATCCGAATCCCAAGAACAAACTGAGCATGTCCCAAATCTTTCATTTGGAATCTGATCACTAACCAGTTCTTAACTGAAGTTAGTAAGCCTACATTATTCCCAATGATTAGGTGTTTAGACTCGAGAATCAATGTCATTACTCAACCCAAAATTCAAACAATTTTTTTTTTTTTTTTTATCGATCTAAAACTTATACCACAAATGTAACAAAGCGGTAAGATCGGGGTCGATTCCACAGGGAGACTATTGAATCAATCTAGAATAATTTTTAAATTTCAAATAAAAGGATTTTAATTTTTTTGTTTTGATGAGGGAAATTAAACAAAATGAAACAAAAGCAAGTGCAGATAAAATAAAGTTTTTGAGTCAAATTCAGGGAAAATCTTGGGACTAGTTTGTATGTTTTTTATTTTGTATTCTTAGGTACTAGTTATTTTTTCCAATTATGTAAACCCCTCGACCTATTAGAAATTCTAATAGCTCAATTAGCTAATTTTGATAAAAATCTAAATCAATTCTAATTCAGTTAAAAACTTTTCCTTCTTAGCGACGCCCAAGTTAAAACTAAAAAAGCACTAAGAAAGGGTTCAATTGTCCAGACATTCAACAAGCCAAAAAGCCATATCTTGTTGTATGATCTATTTGGGAAAGATTATATTAGGACCAACATGAACTTGGCTAGAAAAAGTCTAGAGCTCATCCACGCGATCCTAATATTTGCAACATAATCAATCAACAATGCATAGGCTAGAAAGATTTTACAAACATAAAATTCAACAAATCAATTTGTTAGAAAATTTTATTGAATTCAATTAAAAATAAAACAGATCCATCAAAGAGTTCACAAAAATTGAATAAAATAATTTAGCCTCTAAAAGGTATATTCATACTACAATGATAAAAAAAAAAGTAAGAATCGAGGCTAATTATACCAATAATTTCTCAACAAATTGACTCAATCGCTTAAAATATGAACAAAAACTCTCAAAATTCACTTTATTCGAGTTTATAAGATCCTTTCGAAGCTGCTTTCAAAGCTAACTCTGAGGGTTCTATTTCTAAGAACCTCGAGTGTCGCGACGCCAGGGTAAGCGTTGCAATGCTTGGTTGCGCCGCGCGCGCCCTTGGTGCTTCGTAAATGTTTATAGTGTTGCGACGCTCTAGGGGAAAGTTACAACACTGCGCTTCTGTCTTCCAGCGTCAGGGGGCATTGCAACGGTGGCGGTGACTCAAATCCGGAGTGTCGCTATACTCTGGGCAGCGTTGCGACACTGCCCTGTTCCTGAGGCTACTTCCTTTCAGCGTCGAATGAGCATTGGACTAAGGCTTGAGATGGGCGTTGTGACGCTGGCGCAGGGCAAAATCGTCCTTTTTCAACTCAACTTTATTTAGTGAATTTAGAGTCCAGTTTTTTCGCTCTTTTGGCTCGATTCTTTGTCTTTTCCATGTGTCAGTTCCATAGGGTTAATTCTTCTAGAAAATAAGACAATAGAATCCAAGAATTACTCAAATGTAGGAAGTTAAGGCTATAAAATTAGCTCTTTTTTAGAGTTAACAAATACCCCCAACTTAAGACTTGATCTCCCCAAGCAAGATAAAATTCAATCATGGATTTCAATAAGAGAATGTTCACTCTATTTAACGAATCATTTCTCTAATCTCAACAGTCTATAGGGTCGCATAATAAATCAAACCAAACAATCACTCAATTGAGACTTTTTATAAAAAGGTTATTTTTCAATCAAAACCATGTACAAACGAGAAAACTAAGAAATTTTTTTTCATTAATCGTAAAGTGTCCGGAAAAGTCTTATCCATCTCCCAATTCATCTTCCCTTTACTATGGCTTAGTCAGCTAAGACATACTGATATTGCTAATCAAAGAGTAACACTATCAAGGAATGCCCAAAACTTATGCACACAAAACATAAACGACATTTATTTTACCTAGAGGACTAGCTTTCACACTCCACCGCCAGGAACTTATCACTTTTTTCTCACGGGCCCTAACAGAACACAGTGAAGGTAACTCTTTTCACCTCTATCCATGCAAACACACGCAAACACCCTATATATATATATATTCCAACAGAGAAAGGCAACTAGTATATTTCTCTTTTATATTTTCTTCTTCTTTCACTACTAGGCTTATTATTATTATTATTATTATTATTTCACTATCTAGTTTTACTCATAGGCACTAAAAGTTACTTTCAAGCCAATAGGGGACCTTTCGAGGTGACAACGAAAATTTGAGATAGATAATCGGTTTTTAAGACTTTAAATGATTTAAAACAGAAAAAAAAATCAACTTAGGTTCATTTTACATGGATCTCATAAAAAAAAATGTTTATAAAAATTTCAAAATTGTGAAAATTACCCTTTTTAGAACAGGCAACCCATTGAGTGCGTCATCAAAAAAAACATTGAAAGGAAACAGCAAACAGAGCGAACAAAAAATAGGCACACCATGACACAAATTAATTTAATTTTTAATCCTAAACATACTTCGCCCACCCCTCAACTTTAAAAATATGCATTGTCCTCAATGCTAAGGAAAAAACGAGGAAGGGAAAAAAGGAACAAAAAAACTCCCATGGATTTTTGGGCTTTGGCATATTCATCTTATACCTCAAGAGTCAAAATTGCATATCTCCTATAAAAAAGAGTAAATGTAGTCGGTCGATATTTTAGATCAAAAAGAAAATAAAAAGGAAAAATATAGGAGAAATGAAAGAAAAGAAAATAAAACTTTTGGTTGCCTCTAGGTAGCGCAACGTTGAACGTCTTTTGCTAGACGCCTAGTGATATAGGCTCAAGTGATGGTAGGTGGAGCCAACAAGAAGCTTGCACTAACATAGTTGACTTCTCCATCATTAAAAATATTTAAGCGGTGCTCGTTCACTTTGAATTCCTTTCTAGTTTCCAGACTTTTGATGTCCACAACACCATATGGAAATAAATTAATTACCTCAGAAGGACCAAGCCAGTTAGATTCAGTTTACCTGGCATAAGTGATAGATGAGAATTGTAGAGTAACACATTCTGTCGAACCCAAAATTCTATGCTCAAAAGGCCTCTATCATGGATTAGCTTTGATTTTTCCTTATAGATCCTTGAGTTCTCATAATCCTCCAAGCACAATTCCTCCAACTCTTGTAGCTCTAGCAATCTCTGCTCATCGGCTTGGGCCAAGTTCATATTACACTGTTTGATGTCCTAATATGCTCTATGCTCGATCTCGACCGGTTGGTGGCACGCTTTGCCATAGATAAGCTTAAAGGGCGTTGTTCCAATAGGTGTTTTGAATGCGGTCCTATATGCCCAAAGAGAATCGTCAAGGTGCATGCTCCGATCTTTCCTAGTTTGGTTCATCGTCTTTTCCAGGTTATTTTTGACCTCTCGATTTGATATTTCAGCTTGTCCATTTGTCTGAGAGTGATACGAAGTGGCAACACGATGATGTACTCCATATTTCCTCATGAGTGCCTCAATGGTTCAGTTGCAAAAGTGAGTACCCTGGTCACTAATTATAGCACGAGGTATACGAAGTCTAGAAAAAATATTCGTTCTTAAGAAACCTGAAACCAGAACAACATTATTAGTCCTTGTGGGGATTGCCTTTACCCACTTTGAAATATAGTGAACCGCTAAAAGAATGTATAAGTAGCCAAATGAAGAAGGAAAGGGCCCATGAAATCCATACCCCATACACAAAAAATCTCACATACAAGAATATGATTTAATGGCATCTCATTCTTCCTAGACAAAGATCCTGACCCCTGACACCTCTCACAAGATTTACAAAATTCAAAGAAGTCGGCGAATAGAGAATTCCAAATCAACCCACTACCTAAGACCTTCCAAGTAGTTTTTCTAGGACTAAAATGCCCTCTACAAGCCATCTCATGCCAAAAGGTGAGCACTGATTCAAGCTCTTCATTTTGCACCTCCTAGTGATTTGGTCATAAAAAAATCTTCCGTAGGTATAGTGGTTCCCAAACAAAGTACTTTGAATAACTTTTCAATTTGGCCCGTCTAGAACTATGCATATTGTAAGAGAACTTACTTGTTACTAGGAAATTAACCATGCCTGCATACCATGAAGTGGATGTGTCAATATGGAACATAAATTCATCTGGAAATGCCTCACGTAGGGGTACGGGGTCTTCTTCATGTACTATCCTGCTCAAATGGTCAGCTACCAAGTTTTCTGCACCCTTTCTGTCTTTGATGGTTAAATCGAACTCTTGGAGAAGGAGCATCCAATGGACCAATTGGGGTTTTGACTCCTTCTTGGACATTAGGTACCTGAGAGCAACGTGGTCAGTAAAGATAGTGACAGGAAATCCAAGGATGCAAGAACGGAATTTTTCTAAAGCAAAAACAATGGCCAAAAAATCTTTTTCAGTTGTGGTGTAATTAATTTGATTGGGGTTTAGGGTCCTTAATGCAAAGCATATCACGTGGCTCTTTCGGTCGACCCTTTGTCCTAGCACTGCTCCCACAGCTTGATTGCTAGCATCGCACATAATCTCGAATGGCATATCCCACCTTGGAGGTTGCAAAATTGGGGTAGTGGTTAGCTTCTCCTTTAAGGTGTCGAAAGCCTCTTGACACTTTTTGTCAAACTCAAAGGGAACATCTTTCTACACTAATGTTGATAGAGGCAATGCCAACTTCGAAAAATCTTTGATGAACCGCCTGTAAAAACCTGCACTTCTAAGGAAAGAACGAATTTCCCTAAGTCAGATAGGGGAGGTTAGCAATAACATCCACTTTGGCTTTATCTACCTCAATTCCTTTTGTAGAAACTAAACGCCCTAGCACAATATCATGGGAAGCCATAAAGTGACATTTTTCATAATTTAAAAAAAGATTAGCCTCAATATATCGTTTCAAAACTAGACTAAGGTTATGCAAGCAATCCTCTAAAGACTGGCCATAACTTGTAAAATCATTCATAAACACTTCTATACACTTTTCTATAAAGTTTGAAAATATGTGCATCATACATCTTTGGAACGTACCTGGGGCATTGCAAAGCCCAAATGGCATACGTCTGAAGGCATAGTACCGTAAGTTCACGTGAATGTGGTCTTTTCTTGGTCCTCTTGGTCGACGGGGATTTGGTAGAATCTAGAAAAGCCATCAAGAAAATAGAAGAATGGTTTTCTAGCGAGTCGTTCCACCATTTGATCCAGAAAAGGGATTGAAAAGTGGTGTTTTTTGGTTACCTCATTTAATTTTTTAAAATCAATGCACATCTTCCATCCGTTTTGCACACGCATTGGCACCATCTCTCCTTTGTCATTATCTACAATGGTCACACCGGTCTTTTTGGGAACAACGTGAATGGGGCTTACCCACTTACTATCAATAATGGGTTAAATGATCCCAACTTCTTTAAGCTTGATTTTTTCTTTGAGGACAACGTCTTTTAAGTTGGGATTGAGCCTCCTGAGGGGTTGGATCGTGGGCTTGGCTCCTTCCTCTAGAGTTTTTCTATGCATGTAAAGGGTAGGGCTTATTCCATTGAGATCATCTAACGTCCATCCAATGGCCTGTTTATAAGTTTTCAGAATGTCGATCAAGGATTCCTCTTCGGCCGATGTCAATTCTCTGGAAATTATGACTGGAAGGGTATTTCTTTCTCCCAAGTACACATATTTCAAGTGATTAGGGAAAGTTTTCAGCTCGGTCCCTTGTACCTGCCAGTCAAGCATATCAAAGTCAAAAGAAGGTTCATCTATTTTTGTAGTATCAACAACAGCAAGAGACAAGTCATGTGAGTCTATATCAATACATGAAGCAATTAATGTGTTTGCATCGTTATTTTCATCATGCAATATATCATCTATAAAATCATGTACCTCAAACAAACATATGGACAAATATTTCTTAGGAAATTTCATGGCATTATACATGTTAAAAGAAACAACTTCCCCATCAAATTCTACAGATAGCAAACCCTTATCTACATCAATTTTTGTTTTAGCTGTTTTATAAAAGGTCTACCAAGCAGAATTGTAGAAGATGAGGGGGAACACATCCTTAATATTTAAAAATCAACTGGGAAAATTAAGTCATTTACTTGCAAAAGTACATCTTCAACTATACATAATGGTTGGATATAAGATCTATCAGCCAGTTGGATGCACACAACAGTTTTTTGTAAATCATTTAATTTTAGATCTTCATAAACTTGATAAGGCATGACATTTATAGAAGCTCCTAGATCTAGCATGGCGTGACAAATTACTCTATTACCAATTATACAAGGCAAAGTGAACATACCTAGATCTCGATATTTTTCAGGCATATTATGTTTTAGGAGAGCAAATACGTTCATACTTACCACTATCCTTTCGTTGTCCTTACTTTTTCTCTTATTGGTGCATAGCTTCTTGAGGAATTTAGCATATCTGGGTATTTGCTAAATTGCATTCAAAAGCGGGATGTTAATTTGAACCCTTTTGAACATCTCGATCAGCTCTTCGTCCCTTTGTTCCTGTTTTGGCTTCGTTAGCCTGTAGGACATGGAGCTTTAGGAATGTAAGATTCAAGACAAGGTGTAGGAGGGGTACTTACCTTAGGTGGTTGTGTCTCAGAATCACCATCATTCTTTTCAATTTCTTCGTTTGTTTTACCGATTGAAAGAGGATTGTCAAAGGAGGTCTTGGTGATGGAAGCTCTTTACCACTTCTTAGTGTTATAGCAATGACGTTGGCGTGGTCTGGTTGGGCAGGAAGCTTTCCAGAACTTTTGTTCTCAATTCGATTTATTACAGCAACTAGTTGTGTAACTTGAGTCCCTAGATTGGCCATGCTTGCTCTGGTCTCTTGTTGATAGGCCTTAATGTCTTGAGACAATTGGAGTGAGACCTTCTGCAACTACTGAAGTTCCTATTGAAATTTAAGAGAATTATCAGCTAAAGACTTAACAATGTCTTTTAAAGACATATCTGAGGAAGACGATGATGGTTGATTAGGGCAGTTAGAACTGTCATACCCCTGTTCTTGGGCTCGATCTCCCCACTTAAGGTTAGGGTGATCATGCCAACCTGGGTTGTAAACTGGGCCATAAAGGTCGTACTTCCTTTGGTATCCCCCAACTGCATTTACTTGAGCTTGNAGGGTGATCATGCCAACCTGGGTTGTAAACTGGGCCATAAAGGTCGTACTTCCTTTGGTATCCCCCAACTGCATTTACTTGAGCTTGAGGACATGCTTCAGATGCATGTCCAACTACTCCACAGGCTTCACAAGCCTTAACTTGAGCTACTCCTCCCTGGGCTAACTGTGTCACAAGAGAAGTTAAATTAGAAATTTGAGTTTTTAATTTTTTAACTTTGAAATTACTAGATATATAAAACTCAGTGGTCTAGTGCCAATGTTTTGGTTATTCTCAACCATGCGAGATATCAATTCTTGGGCCTCCCTGTGGGTTTTATCAGCAAGAGCACCCCCAGCTGCTGAGTCGATTGAATTCTTGTCATGGGTAAGCAAAGCACTATAGAAATATTGAATTAGTAATTGGTTAGAAATTTGGTGATGGGGAAAACTGGCACATAAACGTTTATAGCGTTCCCAATATTTAGATAGAGATTCTCCCACAAACTGTTTTATACCATAAAAGTCTTTCCTTATGGAATGGGCCCTAGAGGCTGGGAAAAATTTTTCAAAAAATTTCTTTTTAAGTTCATTCCAAGTAGTAATTTATCCAGGAGCCAAGTAGTACAACAAATCCTTGGCATCATCCTGTAGTAAGAAAGGAAACACCCTAGGTTTCGTTGTTCTTTTATGACTCCATGGAGTCTATGATGTTTGTAGGGGTTCTTTCCTATAAGCCCTTTGAAAGTTGGTAATAAATTGATCAATCTTGGTTTCGATTTGAAAGGCACCGTGGTTGGTGAAAATATGATGCACAAAGGTTGTTGGTCCATGTCAGGCTCCGCCAACTCCCTTAAGGTTTTCTCACGAACTTCTTCTCCCATTGTTTTATTTTCAACAACTTCATCTCTACGTCTCCTTCAGATTCTCCTCTCCTCTTGGTCTATAGATCTGCAAGAAAAAAAAAATCTGATCTCCCAGGAGTGGGTCATAAACCAAAGGGCAAACTAAATTTATTTTCCTTTTTTTAAATTATTTATATAAAAGAAGTTCACAAACTTTCCTAGACGATTGCCAAATCTCCCTGGCAACGGCGCCAATTTTGTTCGAACTTAGGAATCGATGTCGTTACTCAACTCCAAATTCTAACAAAAATTTAATTTTTTTTTTCATAGATCTAAAACTTATACCACATATTTTAGTAAAGCGGTAAGATCGGGGTCGAATCCACAGGGAGACTGTTGAATGAATCTAGGAAAACTTATGAATTCCAAAAAAAAAAAAAAGATTTTTATTGTTTGGTTTTGATGAGGGAAATTAAACAAAAAGAACAAGAGCAAGTGTAGATAAAATAAAGTTTTTAATTCAAGTTTAGGGAAAACCTTGGGATTAGTTTGTATGCTTTTTATTTTCTATCCTTAGGTACTAGTTATTTTTTCCAATTATGTAAACCCCTCAACCTATTAAAAATTCTAATAGCCCAATTAGCCAATTTTGATAAAAATCTAAATCAACCCTTCAGTTAAAAACGTTTCCTTCTTAGCGACACCCAAGTTAAAACTGAAAAGCATTAAGAAAGGATTCAATTATCAAGACATTTAACAAGCCGGAAAGCATTATTTTGTTGCATGATTTATTTGGGAAAGATTATATTAGGACCCACATGAACTTGGCTATAAAAAGTATAGACCTCAATCATGCGATCCTAATATTTGCAACTTAATCGATCAACAATGCATAGGCTAGAAATATTTTGTAAACATGAAATTCAATAAATCAATTTTTCAGAAAAAATTATTGAATTCAATTAAAAATAAAATAAATCCTTCAAAGGGTTCACAACATTTGAATAAAATAAACTAAATGGCCTTCAAGAATTAAAGCATACAAACTATCCCTAGAAAATAATTTAGCCTCTAAAAGGCATATTCAGACTACAATGATAAAAAAAAAAAAGTAAGAATCGAGGCTAACTATACCAATAATTTCTCATAAAATAGACTCAATCACTCAAAAACTGAACTAAAACTCTCAAAATTCTCTTTATTTAGGTTTATTCTTGAATCTGTAGTGGCTGCTTTCAAAGCTGTCCCTAAGGATTCTATTTATAAGATCCTGGAGCGTCGTGACGCTAGGGTCAAGCGTTGTAACGCATGGTTGCGCCGCGCGCACCTTTGGTGCTTCATAAATGTTCGCAGCGTTGCGACGCTCTAGGGGAGCATTGCGACGCTGCGCTTCTGTCTTCCAGCGTGAAGCTTCAGCGACAGGGGGCATTGCAACGGTGGCAGTGACTCAAATCCAGAGCGTCGCAATGCTCTGGGCAGCGTTGTGTTCCTGAGGCTACTGCCTTTCAGCGTCGAATGAGCGTTGGACTAAGGCTTGAGATAAGCGTTGTGATGCTGGCGCAGGGCAAAATAGTCCTTTTTCATCACAACTTTATTTAGTGCGTTTAGACTCCAGTTTTTCCGCTCTTTTAGCTTGATTCTTTGTCTTTTCCATGTGTCGGTTTCATAGGGTTAATTCTTCTACAAAATAAGACAATAGAAACCAAGCATTACCCAAATATAGGAAGTTAAGGCTATAAAATTAGCTATTTTTGAGAGCTAATAGTAGGATACCGTCTACATACAATACTAGGAAAATTGCTGAATTGTTGATCATTTTCTTGTAGACACAAGGCTATCAATGTTTTAGTCAAAGCCATAAGATTTGCTTGCAGTATCAAACCTTATGTTCAAAGAACCAGAGGCCTGTTTCAGTCCATAAATGGACCGATTCAGCTTCCATACCTTTTGCTCTTGACCTTGGGCTATGAATCCCTCGGGCTGCACTATATAAATGGTCTCCTTAAGATTGTCATTCAGAAAAGCAGTATTGACATCCATTTTCCATATCTCATAGTTATAATATGAATCAATTGATAGGAGAATGCAGATAGACTTCAGCATGGCAGCAAGCGAGAAAGTCTCGTCATAGTCGACTCCCTCTACTTGGGTATAACCCTTTTCCACAAGTCTAGCCTTGAAGGTTTGCACCTTCCCATCAGAACCTCGTTTCCTCTTATAGATCCATTTACAACCTATAGGTTTAACCCCATCAAGTTGATCTACAAGATCCCAAATTGAGTTGAAGTACATAAACTCCATCTCCAGATCCATGGCTTTGACTCATTCATCTCTGTCAACATCCTCCATTTCCTTCTTGTAAGACAACGGATCCTCAACCTCGCTATCAGCTACCATAGCCAGGATTTCAATTAAACCCATATAGCAAATAGGTGGGTTGGCAACCCTCCCACTACGTCGAGGTTCCCTCAACATTTGAGGTGGATTTGACCTATTAGATGAACCCATATCAACAACTCTTGTTGAGGTAGTAGGCTCTTTAACAACTCTTGTTGAAGATTTTGTAGTTTCTTTGAAAAGCTCATTCAACATAATTTTTCTTCTAGGACTGTGCTCCCTGATATGATCCTCTTCAAGGGAAGTAGCGTTTGTCGATACAAACACTTTTTTTTCCTTAGGATCATAAAAAGAACCCCCTCGTGTCTCTTTGGGGTAGCCTACAAATAGGCACAACCTGGAACGTAGTTTAAGTTTCTTAGGATTAGCCTCAAGCACATGTCCTGGGCAATCATAGATACGGAAATGATGTAAACTAGCTTTACGCCCATTCCATAACTCCATAAGGTGTTCTGAAAGCACTCTTGGAGGGAATGCAGTTCAAGATATATGCTGCAGTCTCTACTGCAAAACTCCAAAACGAGTCCGGTAAAAAAGTGTAACTCATGATCGACCAAACTATGTCCATCAGGGCTCGATTTCTCCTCTTTGATACACCATTCTTCTGAGGTGTACCAGGTGCTGAGAGTTGGAAAACTATTCCATGTTTTATCATATAGTTCTGGAACTCAGAATCCAAAAACTCTCCACCTCGATTAGATCAAAGCGTTTTAATCATTTTACTTAATGCGTTTTAAACTTCAATTTCGAACTCTTTGAACTTTTCAAAGGACTCAGACTTATGATGTATTAAATAAACGTACCCATACCTTAAATAAGCATCAGTAAAAGTGATGAAGTATTTATGGCCTCCTCTAGCTCACACATTCATCAAACAACAAAGGTCTTAATCCACTAACTCTAGATGCTCTTTTGACTTATAACCTTTTCCAGTAAAAGGCCTCTTAGTCATTTTGCCTTCAAGGTATGACTTGCACACAGATAAAGAATTTTCTTCTATCTCGTTTAGAAGTCCATTCTTCACTAATTTCTCAATCCTATTGAGATTAATGTATCATAAATGTAGGTGCCAATGTTGGGCATTTTCCTTAGGAGAAACTTTAAGTCGTTTATTTTGAGTTACGACAATTTTAAACATTTCTATTTTATAGAGGAAATTTTTTTCTAACGGCCTTAGCACATACAATTTGCTTTCCAGTTAAGCCAAACATATATCAACACCATTTTTCATAATAAACACTTTACTAATAGAAAAATTCAATGTATAATTACATTCAAGCAAAGACTTTACAGAAGTTAAGTTCCTCTTTAACTCGAGGACTACATAAACATCATTCAAAATGATAAACCTATTTTGTAAAGTCAATCGGAGACCTCCCACTGCCACAATTGAGACGAAACTGCCACACCAAGCTGCCACCAGGAACTAATTCCCTGAAATGAAGAAGAAACATGGTTAGTGGCCCCAAAGTCAATAATCCAAGCAGAATCATCATTCTCCACTAAATAAGTCTAAAAATTAAGTAAATCATATTTATCTTGTTTGGCCTTCTTCTTCTCAGCCAAATAATGTGGTAGTTTCGCCTCTAGTGCCCTTCCTAGTTGTAGTGGAAACATTTTCCCTTGTCAACCCGCACTGGTTGCCTACCCCATGGAGCAGCAGGTTGTGGGTTAATAGGCGCCTTCCCCTTACGACCCTTCTTCTTTTTCCACTTGTTGGTGCCAGAAGAAGATGGTGTAGACTTAGTTCCTGAGGTCGAGCCTTTGTGGAACATTTTGGAATATGAAGCAACATTTTCCTCACCAACCTTCTTTTCCTTGCTTTTCAGCAAAGACTGGAAAGTCTACAACACGTTGAGTAGATTTGTAAGGTTGTAATCAACTCTGTTTAGAACAGCGTTGCTTACAAAGTGAAGGAAGCTTTATGGTAACAACTGCAGAATAATGCTAACCTGGCTAGTTTCATCAATGCTTGACTCGTTCATCTCTGCCACATTGAAGTGGACCATCATGTTTAGAACATGTTCATGAACAGATGTTACCTCCTTCATTTTGAAGTTGAAGATGAACTTAAGAACGTCGTGCCTGAGCTGCGCGAACGGTTGTCCAAACATTCTCCTCAGGAATCCATGATCTCGCGTGTAGTGATCATGGACTCATGCTTCTTAGCTAAAACGTCGTTAAGGCTGACCAAGATATACATTCAGGCCTTGTCATTCGCCGGTATGCCTCTCCAACTTTTCGAGCAGTGTTAGGAGATGGAATAGGAGGACAATCCTCTATACGGACTAACCTTAAGTCATTGATGATAAGGGTCGTGTTTATCGTATTCGTCCAACTAGCGTAGTTCTCGCAATCAATTTATCGATAGCTAAAAGTGAAAGAGTAGCGGTAGCCATAATTTAAAAGTTGTTGTAAAAAGAACAAACTTAATAAGTCTATTTGCATTACCACTTTTAACACCAATTAAGTTTTAGAAAAATAGTTCTATTGTACCCTAAGTGACATCTATTTTGTAATGATGCTCTAGTGAGGTAGGACAAAAGTCACCGTAGGGTGATCAAGTGTCCCTTCACTGGAATGAGACAATCTCAGCCATTAGATAGAAAAAACTCCTTGTAACTGAATCTAACGGTCAGCATTGTTCAGTCCAGAATTTGTTAACATCTTTAACAACTCTGTATAAGTGTAACCCCTCATTTTAGGCCCTACAGTCCTTCCCTAATGTGCCCACCATAGCGAAAAAGAAGATTAGGATAAGAGACTAAAGCAACCCTATCCATTTCTGGAGATCATAAAGAGTTGTGCAAATACAACCATCCTTTAGGGGGATACTCCCAGTGTGCCTTGAGGCGATGCATGAAAACTTTATTCAACCTATTGAGAGAGACAGAGATATATGTTGTCACACGTCTCGCTCCCACTTACTATGAACATTCTCTCCATTCACCTTGGTATTGACCAACCCAAATGCCATCCTTTAGAGAGACACTCCTCGGGTGCCTCGAGGCCGAGGATAGATCTCACAGTGTTAACTTTTTAGGGTTTAGAACGTGTAGAGGTAAAGTGAAGTATCATATACCTCAATTACCTTCCACTGAATGTTCTACCTAAGGATTCATTAACTTAGTAAATCAAGCTACTGATTTTAACTAAGTGGATGTTTAATTTTCTAAGAAACAACACTTGCTTTTGATGATTAAACAAGTTTGATTCAAGTCTTATTAAACACTTTAACAAACTATCATCAAATTTGCATGCATGCAATAAATCTATCTAATTCACCTTTCCAAGTAGGTTCCTAGGTAGGATTACGATGTTTCCATCCACTTAATTACCCAGCCTAGCCAGAACCAGCCTTAGCCAAAAAATCCCTTATAGATAGATTTTGTATATATTTAATCTTTTATCAATCAATTTAATCCTATTAAACCGAACTAAAAGATTAAACCTAGGTTTCTAATCTCATTAGAACTATGATCTTAGGTCTATCTCAATCAAATTTTAAAACTCTTTTAAAACATGAAAGCATAAGTTTGTATGCAACTCTTTCTTATTGATTTTAATTCTAATTTCATTAATTATAACTCTTAGAAAGAATGAAACAATTAAAACCAACCACATTGCTAAGCTAGACATTCATAAGGTATTTATAACTTTTATAAATAAACCTTAGTGTCATGCTTCATGCAATGTTCATACATTACTACTATATAACTTTTATATAACAAGTAATGAACTAAGCATACATGCTAACATACATCCTTATATTATAACATTTATAATAAAGATGATATATGGATATGCTTTAATTTATGCATATATTATAACTCTTATATTATATGATGCATGAACATGCTTTAAGGTAATTTAATCATGCAAACTATTATATTATAACACTTATAATATAAAGATGATGCATGAATAAAATGCATAACCTATGGTGGGTTTTAAAACTATATGACATACATTATGGCATATAATATAAACATACATCACATGTACATTCAATAAAAGTTGATGGACTGGGATAATATGCCTCAAAACTGAAAATAAAAACTATTACAAAAGAATCGAGTTAACTAGTTCAAACAGGCAAATTGGGTTTTGAACTGCCCGCTCGTAGCCTCGTCATTTGATCATGTAGCAACTCCTTCAGATCGTCGAGTAATACACATCGAGTATAAACGATCGTGTAGTGATGATCGCATGGCTGAGGACTATACGATTAGCATGAAAGTCCACGCGATCGTGCAGCGCACATTGAGTAATGCATGCTATGGATCGTGCTGCCAACGACTATGTGATGAGCATGATTTTCTACATGATCGATTAGCAAGCGTCGAGTACCGTATACCAAGTAATCGTGTAGCTAGTGACAATGCGATGAGCATGATAGCCTACACAATCTTTTGGTGCTCATGCCATGTGTCGATTATCATATACTCTACGATCGTTTACCCCGAGCGTCTACGTGATCGAGTAGCCAACGTAACATGATCGAGTAAATTCTTTACTCGATCGTGGAACATTAGCTATACGATCGTTTAGCAAATACCACGCTATCAAGTAGAACATTTCTACACGATCACATACCCAAATCTAAACGATCATTTAGCTTGGGCTACACGATGCGACCAACGTTTCATCTTCTCCTTCGAAGCCAACAACAATTCCTTGCTTCTGAAGCTTCATCATGAACGACTCAAAAACAAAAACGAATACAAACTCGATTGCAAGTTAATAATGCCTGAAAATGCAAGGGCCCTTAAAAATTCACTTTTATAAAAGTAAAGAATGTTTAAACAGAGACAATTATCCTGAAAACATCCATCAATAACATTCACAAACACATTTAACACTTAAATGCATTGCAGAATACTTAAAAACCACCAAGACTGTAAATGAAATTCAATATAGTAATGGAATTTGGAAAATGAAACAACCTGGTTCTGATACCAATTGAAGGAATTCTAAATATAGAGGACCTATGAGCGAAAGCGGATCGTCCAAACTCCATTGTGAAAGAACACATACATTCACAGTCATACTAAACAGATTATGCATTAAATATAAATTACAACATACTTCTTGAAATAAATACAAAGGTTAGAGAGACAATACCTTTGAATAACCTTTCTTCAAATGTGTCCCTCGATCAGTCATGAACGCAATGAGCAAGAACTCCATCTCCCTCGAATACCAGGAAGTATCAACTCGATCCTCAAACAGATCCGTACACAACTACTAGATTACCTTGGTATTCTCGATGTGAGAATTCATGAGTGGTGGGCTATGGCTTATTTTGGTTAGAGGGAAGGAGGAATACGATCGAGTAAAGGACAACAATATCGTGTAGAAGATGGAAATCTATCTCATAGACTTGACGCTCAATCGTTTAGATAAGAGTATTAACGTATAGTAAACTCGACGCTATCGTATTGTCACTCGATAGTGAATAGTAGCAGTTGTTTCATTCTCTTGTAAGATTTTGAAATCCCATTTCATTTTATCTCACAGTTGCCATAAAACCGTGTAACCACTCACTAAAGGTAGTGCATTGGAAAAAAAATTAATGATCATATAATTAATAAATTATAAATAAATACAATAACTAACTTATCATATTATATTTATAACCTATAGTTTTAATACATAAACCATAGTTCTTTTTCTCTTTTTATGGCATTTGATATAAATCATATTTATATTAAATTTAATGACTGAATCTAATTCAGAGAAATTATATTTGAATCATATTCCAATATTAGTTCCTCCAATTAAACAATAATGTATCAAATACATTATATCAATTATATCATATATAATTGAATTCCCTCTTATTAATATGAACATTTCAAACTAACCCAACAACTAATTCTCAACTTGAATCCATTGAGCTACCAAGGGGACCTTCTGGACTTGTAGCTTGAAGCTTCAATGGTACGTGAATAACTGACTAAACTCTTTAATCACATTATCCGCTATCTGTTAACTGTCGGACACTCCATTAAAGAGCGACAGTTGCGCTCTTCGCACTACAAATGTATTTCTGTGTCCTTTGGATATAACCAATCAATAGTACGATGACCCTTCACAAATCGCTCGTAAATACAGTAAGGCCAATTTACCATTTTGCCCCTATAATTACATCTAACTCCTTAAGTACCACTGATATCTCTAATGAACAATAGATCATAATCCTACTATGACTAAACCTCTCTCAGGCCAAGAGAGGGTGTGGTGTCATGTTGTTCAAGCCTCGAAATTAGCCCTTAAGGAAGCAATTTATTTACTTACCCATGCTTCTAGGAATGAGTGAATTCTATCTTCTGTAGCTGTGTCCCCAACTCCCTAATCAGACGAATCCTCAAAATGGTAGGCTTGTTGAATCGGTGATCTGGCCACTTTCACCTATGCAAATCAAAGGACCCTCATAGGCAGGAGTTTACAACTCACTCAGGATTAAGGTCATGTTACCTATGGTCATTATCCTAGTGAAATGACAGTTTCAATTATGAACGACGTTATGTAACGATACTAAACATTTCGTTGTCCTGTCTTATACAACTTTGTATATAATATCTCCACTCGCATGTCTAATACACGAATGATCAGGATCATATCATTTGTAGCACTTTACAACATTTGTAACACCTACAAAGTGGGTCATACTCGTAGTGTCACTAGGATAAGGTATCCTTCCTTATCCATATACTACAGACCGGTTAGGTTATCACTTAAAACATGATCCACTTATATGTCTACACATACATGTTTAAGTTACAACGATAACCATAGATCTTAGTTTATTGGTTTGTGGTTAATACAACTAAAATATCAAATATTTGATAGACTTATGTGAATAACATATCATATATTATTAATCACAAAATTTTTGTTCATATAAGTATTTATAAACTATAGGACCCTACGAGATTTAGGGCATCAACCCCAACAAAAAGAAGATATTTATTACCTCTCATAAATAATCAATAATATAATCTATCAAATGCATTATAGTAATTATATCATTTATAATTAAAATTAAATTAATTATATCATATATAATTAATTCTCTCAATTAATTTGAACAATTCAAATTAATTCAGAAACTTGTTCTCATTTATTCCCGTTGAGCTACCGAGGGGACCTCACGAACGTATAGCTTGAAGCTCCAACGATACATGAGTAATTAATCAAACTATTTAATTAAATTATTCACTATTCGTTAATTGTCGGACATTCCACTAAGTCCGACAGCTGTACTATTCACACTATAAATATATTTTTGTGTCCATTGGATATAATTAATCGACAGTACAATGACCCTTCACAAATTAATCGTAAGTATAGTTGGGTCAAAATTCTGATCCCTCTAATGAACAATAAATCATAGTCCAACTATAATAAACCCCTCTGCCCTTAAGAGGGGGTGTGGCACCACATTGTTCAAGCAAAGGAATCAACCTTAAGGTAGTTTGTAAACTCTGTAAACATATTATTATTAATAAAATAAGCGTTATTTTATAAGCATTTACTCAATCCAATAAACTAAGATCCGAGGTTATTTTATGTAACTTGAGCATGTATGTGGAGACATAGATGTGCATCGTGCCTTAAGTGATAATCTAAATAGTCTGTAGTATATGGATAAAGGAGAGATACCTTATCCTGGTGACACTACGGATACAACTCGCTTTGTACAGTTACAAGTGTTGTAAAGTGCTACAAATGATCTGATCTTGATCATTCATGTGGAGACAAGAGAGTGAGGGTATCATATACAAAGAGTTTGTATAAGACCGGACCATGGAATGATTAGTTTCTTTATATAACGTCATTAATAATAGAGATTTACTTTTCACTAGGATGACCATAGGTGACATGACCTGAATCCTGAGTGCTCCTACCTATGAGGGTGGTTCTTTATTTTGTATGGGTGAGAGTGGCCAGATTGCGAACTTAACAAGTCTACCATTTTAAGGATTCGTCTGACTGAGGAGCTGGGAACTCAGCTAGACAAGACGGAATTTACTCCTTCCCCGAAGCAAGGGTAAGGGTTGATTCTGGGTCTTAAACATAGTGGCCACACCCTCTCTTGGGGAGAGAAGACTCAGTCATAGTGGGACTATGACTTATTGTTCATTAGAGGAATCAATGGCACTTAAGAAGTTAGATGTAATTATAGGGGCAAAATGGTAAATTGGCCCAGCTGTACTCACTAGCGATTTGTGAAGGGTCATCGCACTATTGATTGGTTATATCCAATAGACACAGAAATATATCTATAGTGCGAAGAGTGTAACTGTCGGTCGTTAGTGGAGTACTCGACAGTTAATGGATGGTGGATAACATGATTAAAGAGTTTAGTTTGTTATTCACGTACCGTTCGAGCTTCAAGCTACAGGTTCATAAGGTCCCCTTGATAGCTCAATGGATTCAAGTTGAGATTGAGATTTTTGGTTAGTTTGAAGTGTTCAAATTAACAAGAGGGAATTTGATTATATATAATATAATTAAATTAATTCAATTATATGTGATATAATTGATATGATGTATTTGATACATTGGAGGAATTAATATAAATGTGATTTATATTAAATAACATAAAATAGAAAACGAACTATGGTTTTAAAACTATATGTTATAAATATAATATGATAAGTTAGTTATTGTATTTATTTATAATTTATTAATTATATGATAATTAATAATTCTTTTTCTCAATAATCGACTTGAATAGGAGGTTATTTGCGGTTTTATGGTAACTGTGAGATAAAAAGGAAAAGTTCTTTTTTTCAAATCATTCGGTGCAAAGTTTAAGTCGTATCATCTCACTAAAACACTATCGAGTAAAAAGGTTTTACTAAACGATAGTATTATGGAGCCTAAACGATCAAGTATCGAGTTTACTATATGATAGTTACTCTTTGTTGCATGATCGAGTATCAAGTCTCTACGATAGGCTTATTCTTCTACACGATCGATTAATCGCATACTCGATTGTCTACTCGATCGTTTACTTCCTCCAATCCGCTATCTAAAATCATATAGAGCCCACAACTCCTAGATTTTCACACCGAGAATACCAAGATAGCCTCGTGGTGGTGTCGAGTTCTGTTCGAGGGTCGAGGATCGAGTTGTACTCGATTATGATCAAGGTTTTTCCAATTCGTGTTGTTTGTTGTGTCAATCATTGCGTTCGGGCTGTTTGGACGCGTCTGACACTGATCGAGGGAAATACGTGAAGAAAGATTTCTTCAAAGGTATTATACTCGATCCCCTTGTATTTTCTTAAGAAGCATGCTATAATTTATTCATTATGCATAATAGTTTCTGAATAACTGTAAATATCTTTGTTCTTTCACAATGGAGTTTACAACGATCTGCATTCGCTCACTAGTTCTCTAGATTTAGAGTTCCTTTAGTTCTGGGTGGGCATTTGTGAAGGCAAAAATGGGATGGTCTGAGGGTAGTGAAGAAAAGGTTGAAACATGATAACGGGCAGAAATGCACATTATCATAGTGCTAAGTTCTTAAACAATGTTGGATTGCGTTGGTGAAATATGTTAAATTGCGTCCATTAAGCATAAGATCTATAATATTGCGGTCGCATGCGTTCAACGCATTAGAACAGTTGATCTTTATATTTTTGTGCAGAATATGCGTTAACGCAATGCAAAGATTGCGAATATAGGAATTCATTGGTCGAGCGCAACTTCACCGCAAGGCTTTGCGTTGATCTTGCCCGCAAACACTCGCCCAAAAGAATCACCACAACTTGGTCAGAACAACATAAGGATAATTAAGAGCGATGGGACAAAAAGCTGATGACGGTCAGATCCAAATTAAGTTGACAGCTGATAATGGTCACAAAGTACATTCAGCTTTATCGGTGATAATTATTCAGCGCGTCAATCAGGAATTAAAGCTGCCCCATCTATACAAGCGAGAGAGAGAAGCCGGCTTTCACCATGGAAGCTCTATAAATACCAAGTGCATTCTTCAGAGAAGGGGTTAAGCAGTCAATTAATTCACCACTTTACAAGTTCTCGCCTATGCCCGTAGTTTTCTTTCATCTTAAGGTGGACGCGAGGGAGAAAGTTGTGTCGGTAGATCGTTCCGGTAAGCTTGGGAGAGCTTTGGAAGCTCCAAAGACAGAGAAAGGGCCAACGCCTACGAAAGCGGGAATATCTTGAGATCAGAATAGAGATTCTAGTGAAAAAGCCTCGGTCAGCAAGGAATTGCTACCAGGCTCTCTACCTTAAACTTCCATTAGCATTTTATACTCAACTCATTTATAAGAATGGAATTTCTTTCTCTCTATCTGTTCACTCTCTGTGATTCATGCATGAGTAGCTAAATCAATTGAATGGGTTAAGAAGCATTTAGCTAGCACAACTAGGGAATCTTCATTCTTTGCGATTATCTTGTTTATGTATGCTTCATTCTTCCATTAGAGATACTCGGGAGGGTAGTCTAAGCACAATATCTAGACTTGGGAAAGTCAGGTTAGAATCTAGGTTTGGAAGAACCAGATTAGAACGCATAAACGAGAGATAGGCACTTAGGAATGAGCACTATTTGTTATTAACGCATCGCATGTATCTTAGTGACAAGATATGATTGTATGCAGTCACCTTGCTTTCATGCATTTACATCAACGCATAAGACAAGAGTAGAGACTTAAGGATAAGCTCTATAGACACTTTGCATTCAACACATGCGTCCTAGACTTAGGAGCATCGCATTTACATTGGGAAATGACTTGCTGTGCATGGTTGTAACATGATCGCATAGTCTGACGCATTCCCGAGTAACGCTAGCTAAAGATCTTCTCAACCCGTTTATCACATACTCATTGCATCTATCAACACAACTATCTTTCTCAAATCCGCCTCATTTATTTATTTGTTTTTTTATCAATGCAAACAACAAACAAAATACTTCATTTATTTACCTAGTTACCTCAAAGTTTTCATCAAATTACCAATGCAATCTATTTTCACAAGTCCCTATATTCGACCCTGGACTTACCAGGAAACTCAGGGAAATTTACACTTGAATTCCGCTGGGGAAACTTGAGTGCACAACGCAATCCATTAATGCATATCATCCATATTTCCATTACATAAAACAACGCATCAAAACGCAGGCTATTGAGAAGTAGTAGGTTGAGTTAAGGGAAGAGAGGTAGGTAGATGTTGGGTATAGGATATGCTCTAAGATATATGTATCACTGGTTTTAGTGCAATTGGGAGATTGTTGGGTTTTGTACCCTAAAGCCTGTAGTTAATTAATTATTAAATATGCAATAATGGATCATTTATTATAGTAAAAATCCAAGGTTATTTCATTAGACTTGAACAGTTTGTAGTTGACAATCAGGTGAATCATGTTCAAGTGATAACCTAAAGGATCTATGGTATATGGATAAGATTGGATGTTTTATCCTAGTAACACTATGGATATGGTCCACTTTGTAATTATTACAAACAATGTGATCCAAATCATTCACGTGAAGAGATGTGAGTGGAGGAATCCTATACAAAGAGTTTGGATAAGACTGGAACGCAAAATAATTAATTTCTCTTTGTAACTCCGTTAATTAAAAAGATTAATATTTTACAAGATGACCATATATAACTCGATCTAAATCCTGAGTGAGTTACAAACTCTTGTCTATGAGGATTCGTCCTTTGATTTGATAGGTAAGAGTGGCTTAAGTCGCCAACTCAAATAGTCAAACATTTTGGGGTCTTGATCGAATAGGGAGCCGGAAATGTAATTGTCCAAGATGGATTTCACTCCTTCCCGTTTAGGGTAAGTATAGATGTGTAGTTCCCTTAAGTACTGACTTTGGATCTTGAATAACGGTGCCCCACCCTGTCACTGGCCCGAGCGGGACTTGGTTTATGGTTATACCATTAATAAATTGTTTATTAGAGGATGAGTGGTCATAAGGATTAAAAGGTAATTATTAACAACTCAAGAAGGATCGACTTACGTGTAATGGTTATATCCATGGATGTAACATATTCTAAAGTGCATAAGAGCGCAACTATGGGTCTACAATGGTTTACCCCATATTTAATGAATGTTGATTGATCTAATTAAAGAGTTTAATTAATTAATCTTGGATTATTGGAACTTATAATCTATAGGTTCATTAGGTTCTTTTGCTAGCTCACGAGAGATCAACAAGGATCAATTTTTGAAAGAATAATTTGAAGTGTTCAAATTAATTCAAGGAATAATATGTTAATTGTATATGATACAGTTAACGTAATGTATATATATACATTATAATATATAGTTAATTCTTAATTAAACTATGTAATATGGGAGATGTAATGTAATTGAACCTGATTCAAACAACAAATTAATATTAACAAGATTTAAAACTATAAAATAACAAATTAATATGAATAAGATTAATATTAAAACTATAAATTATGAGAGAAATAAATATTTGAATATGATTTGAATATTCATTTTATTAGATATGAGATATTTAATTAATCAGTCAATCGATTAATTAATTAATTAAACTTAACTTAAATTAAATTCCCATGTGGGGGTGGGAGGAAGATGGGAAGTGGAATAACTTCCCACTTCAGTTGATTAGTGTAGTTTTTTTGTGGGTTGAAGGAATGCTCTCCAATATGTCCCTTCTCTCTCAAGGTTTCATAACACATAGATGAGATTTCTCTGGAAAAAAAATGTCTTCCCCTACTAAATTCCCTTGATCTCTCAAAAAAGGCTCCCACAAGCCAATTTTTGCCAGGTCATAACGAGGAAGACTCTATGGAGGTGTCCTTAGTGTTGGATGAGATCAACAACTATGGATGAGAAGGTTTGGAGAATATTTAAAGATAGACTTCAAAGATATGTTTTTCTCAACCTTAATTTTATGCTTAGCCTATTAGAGATACAATATGCTATGTTTTAATTCTTTATGATTTCATCTTCCCAAAATCAAAACAATAGCGATCATTACTTCTGTTGTGGGATTTAACAGTTTCAAATTGGTTTACCACCAAAAGTATTTTATATAAAAAATCATGTCCCTATACACCATAACAAAATAGGGTTGCAGAACATAACACTACAAAAAAATTCATTTTCAGTGACAAAATTTCATCGACGCGGGAAATTTTTTTTTCTAAAAGCTAAGTTATAGCAATACGTTAAAAATATGATGCAAAATATCATTTTTAGAAACGAAATTTATACTATCGTCACTAAAAGAATTTGTAACATATTAACCAGTGCCACTAAATTTTAAAAAAAAAATTTACCAACATATTTACCTTGTCGTTGAAAGTAACAAAATATTTCAGAAACAATTAAGTAAATTTTTACATCCGTCCACAAATCTCTCTCGATTCCGCCTCTTATTTCGTTTTCCCTCCCATCTTTCCGCCATTTCAATTTCCCCAAACCCCTTCCCCTTTGGCATCCATCTTTCTAGTTCCCCGAATTTATTGCATCATCGTGTCGATTAACTATTTTGGCGTCTGTCTCTCTTCTTGGCAATTCTCCCCTCTGGCATTCTTCCAGTCTTGGCATCCCCCACAGTCTCGGTGGTTTCTCTTTTTGATATCTCTCAAAATCATCAATCAGTGAGGTTTTTTTCCTCTCCTAATCTGTTTTTTCCCTTCCCCATTCACCATTTTGTCCGTCTCAATTCTTAAAAAATGCTCTTAAGTATATCAAAAGTCAGATCTGATGGATGAGGATGACGCTGGATAAGTGAAGTTGCTTTACTTGTATCAAACCAAAAACAAAATCCCCAAAATATTCATGAATTTTTTTAAACTCAATTAACCCTCAATCAAGTATAAATTCCAGCACATTGTGGAAAAATAGATACTCCACTGAAGAAGAATATCAATTATCAGTTACAAAAAGTTTAGAAATACGAAAATTTCATATATGTTTTGTAAAAATAAGAGATGAAAAACTATCAGATGTTAATGCATTTTTTAGGTTTTTTTCAACCCACAAAGTAGTGAAGAAGCCATAGCTAGAAATGGTGAGTAAGAAGATAACTTAGTGTATTCTTCCAAGCTAGTTCTTCATCTTGAGATAAGTAGCTTTCACATCTATTCTAAAATATATTTTTGGCTATTATGATTTGACAAGAGTTTGAGTGTATGTTTTGAATGTTTGAAAGTACGTTTATATGACCTGAGGAATTACTAAAATAGTTTTGTGTAATTTTAATTGTTTCTACCGAATGAAAATATACGACTAATTTTAATTGCTTTAAATTGTTCCTTATTGTATTCATATGTGTCCTACTCTTTATACTTGTGAGGGTTGCTATATAATTGTTCATATACATCCTCCTCTTCTCGGAATGTATATTATTAACAATTACAGTATTCTGTTTACCCACTTTCTACTCTAACAGACCACCATATCTGATTTTCATGAGAAGGTGTTTGCACTTAAAGGAATTGTTAAGAAATTTCTTTAGGACTGAAAAAAGTCCACTCTATTTAAGATGATTGTGTCAAAGGTTGTTCCTATTTTTAGGGATTAGTTACTTTGTTATTCATGCTCTATAATTGTGGAGCAAGTATAGAACTTTTTGTTAGAGAGTTGTTATGTTATGCTTTAAATATTGTTATAGTTCTCTTTGTAATGCCGATTTCTATGGTCTTTGGCTCAACAAGCTTTATAAAATAATTCATTGCTTCAACTTTACAATAACAGAATTCTTTGTTTTTCTCATATTAAAACAACAATTGGTATCAGAGCCTCATTCTTGAGAGATCTGTGAGTGAGTTTTTTTTTTTTTTTTTTGTGTCATGGACATTCAAGCAAGTTCCAATTTTTCTTCAATTTCTCCACGAGTGTTTGATGGAGACAACTACCAGGTTTGGGCAATTCATATGAAGGCATATATGGAAGCTTTGGATATTTGGGAAGCTGCGGAAGAGGATTATGAAATTCTTGACCTCCCAAACAATCCTACCATTGCATAGATTAAATTACAGAAGGAGAAAAATACAAGGAAATCCAAGGCAAAGGCTTGTCTGTTTGTTGCACTCTCATCTACTATATTCTCTCGAATTATGACTCTAAAATCAGCATATGAGATATAGAATTATCTCAAGTCAGAGTATGAGGGAGATGCAAGAATCAAAGAAATGCGTGTGCTAAATTTGATTCGAGAATTTGAGTTGGAGAGGATGAAGGAAATAGAATAAATTAAAAAGTATTCTAATAGGTTATTGGGCATAGCAAACCGAATCAGATTAGTTGGTTTTATGTTTAAGGACTCAAGAATTGTTGAAAAGATTCTTGTAAAAGTGCCTGAAAAATTCAAGGCATCTATTTTAGCCTTAGAAAATACCAAGGATCTAACTCAAATTACTCTTGCAAAAATTCTCAATGCTTTACAAGCATAGGAGCAAAGAAGAGCTATGAGGCTAGAAGGTGTTGTTGAAGAAGCCTTGCAAGCCAAACATGAGAATGCAAGGAACAACAAGAAGAATCAAAATCTTAATGGAGAATCCTCAGACAACAACAAAATAGGAGTTAAAAAGGGGTCCTATCCTCCATGTCAACATTGCAAATGAAAGGGTCATCTTCCTTTCAAATGTTGGAGAAGACCAGATGCCAAGTGCACAAAATCTAACCAAATAGGGCTGAAGCTATAATTTGCAGGAACAAGAATTAACAATAAGGTGAAGAGGCTAAGATTGTTGATCAAGAGGAGGAGGAGGATCAATTGTTTGTGGCTATATGTTTCATGGGTAGTGAATCAAATGAAAGCTGGCTAATTGACAGTGGCTGCACCAATCATATGACTTATGACAAAGAATTATTTAGAGATTTGAAGCCAATTAATAACATATAAACCATAGTTTACTGACTGCAGTTAATGTTGTATGTAGACAAGATCCTACTCATTGAGAATGATGTAGGTCTACTGACTGCAATTAAGAACTGGCTAGCGACCCAATTCCAAATTAAAGATTTGGGAGAGGCTCAGTTTGGTCTAGGTATACAGATATTTCGGGATCGTAAAAAGAAAGTGCTAGCACTATCTTAAGCATCGTACATTGACAAGATGTTGCTCAAGTACTCGATGCAAGACTCCAAGAAGGGCCTACTGCCATTCCGGCATGGAGTCACTTTGTCTAAGGAAATGTGTCCTAAGACGCCTCAAGAGGTTGAGAAGATGAGATGGGTCCCATATGCGTCTGTCATTGGCAGTTTGATGTACGCGATGCTCTGTACTTGTCCAGACATCTTCTACGCTGTGGGCATAGTTAGTAAGTATCAGTCTAACCCAGGCCAGGGTCACTGGACCGCATTAAAGAACATCCTCAAATATCTTCGGAGAACGAGGGATTACATGCTCAGGTATGGTTCGAGGGATTTGATCCTTACAGGATACACAGATTCTGACTTTCTGACTGATAAAGACTCTCGCAAGTCCACAGTAGGATCAGTCTTTACTCTTAACGGAGGAGCTGTAGTGTGGCGAAGCACTAAGTAGGGGTGCATCGCTGACTCCACTATGGAGGCAGAGTACGTAGCGGCTTGCGAAGCTGCTAAGGAAGTCGTTGGCTCAAGAAGTTCTTTACAGACCTAGAGTTGTTCTAGGATATGTCTAGGCCATTACCTTCTATGGTGATAATAGTAGGGGGGTAGTGGCAAACTCCAGAAGCCAAGGAGTCATAGGCGCGACAAAACACATAGAGCGAAAGTATCATCTGATCCGCGAGATAGTCCATCGAGGAGACATAATTGTCACACAAGATCGCTTCCAAGCACAATGTTGCTGACCCGTTTATGAAGGCTTTTCATGGCTATAGTGTTTGAGGGTTATTTACGGAGCAATGGGTCTACAGGATCGCCTGCGGCTAGACTAGGGCAAGTGGGAGATTTTCTTGTACTGGGCTTTTATGCGCTAGTTTTTTATTTTGTACTAAGTTTTTTGTACACCCCACTTCTCTTTAGAACGAGTGGGAGATTGTTGGGGTTGATGCCCTAAAGTCCTCGTGTCCTGTAGTTTGTAAACAGTATGTAAACGAACTCTTGTGTTGTTAATATATGATATTTCTTCACATTTGTATTCTGCTCGGTAATTGTTTTATTTGTTTACCACAAACCAATAAACATAAAATACCTGGTTATCTATATATGACTCAAGCAACTATGTGGTGACATACAAGTGAATCATGTCTTGAGTGATAACCAAAATGGTCTGTAGTATATGGATAAAGGAAGGAAACCTTATCCTGGTAACGCTATGGACACAACCCGCTTTTGTGAATGGTCACAAGTGTTGTGACTTATCACAGATAAGTCTGATCCTAATCATTCGTGTTGGGGACATGCGAGCGAGGGCGTCCTATACAAGAGTTTATATAAGACCTGATCACGAAGTGTTACGTCTCGTTATAATAACATCGTCCATGACAGAAACTTCACTTCACTAGGATGACCAATAAGTACATGACCTCAATCCTGATGAGTTACAAATTCCTGCCATTGAGGGTGGATCCTTTGATTTGTATGGGTGCTAGTGCGCTAGATCACCGATTCAAACCTACCATTTTAGGGATTCGTCTGATTTGGGAGCTGGAACTCAGCTACACAAGATGGAATTCACTCCTTCCCTGAGGCAGGAGTAAGTAGATAGATAGCTTCCCTTAAGAGCTGATTCCGAGGTTGAACGATGTGGTGCCACACACATTCTCTTAGCCCGAGAGATGTTCACACATAGTTGGACCTATGTTGTATTGTTCATTAGAGGAATCGTGGGTACTTAAGGAGTGAAGATGTAACTACTGGGGTAACGGTAAATTGGCCAGTTGTACTTACGAGCACTGTGAAGGATCTCATACTTATGATTGGTTTATATCCGATTGGACACAGAAAATATATCTATGGTAGAGAAGAGTTCAACTGTTTGTTCTTTAGTGGAGATAGTTAACGGATTGGTGGATCTCGTGGCTAAAGAAAGTTTTAGTCAAGCTATTCATGTACTTTGGAGCTTCGAGCCACAGGTTCCTTGGTCCCGTGGGTAGCTTGGATAGCCGAGAACCAGTGGTTTGGGTTAATTTGAAATGTCAAATTGACAAGAGGAGTTTAATTGTATATGAATATAATTAGACTGGTTAATATATATGATATATTGGTTAAATGTTGAGATAAACATTAATTTTGGAGGAAATTAAGATATAAATATGAATTTATATCAAGTAGAGGAGAAATTCTATGTCGATTGTGATATCAACTATAGGATATAAATATAATATATTAATATTATATTATTATATTGGATTGATTAATTTATATGATAATTTAACCATTTTTTCACGTTTGGATGTGTGTAGTGGGCCAGCGGTTGGTTATGGTAACGGCGAGTTTAAAAATGAAAAGAGTTTTCATTTCTCGCATACGTCATATCTTTAATTTCGTCCGCCTAAAAGAATTCGTGAAAATGATCGTGAGAGCCTATACGATAGTAGCTCTTTCGTCTAAACGATCGTCTACCTCATGATTTCTCTAAATGATCGTACACGTTTTTCCTAAACGATCGTTCAGCCTTTCCTACATGATCGTGTACCTCTTCTATACGATAAGCATTTCCACTATACGATAGCACTGTTATATCTCCCACTTGCTTATCTTCTACACGACTCGTTGTCCTCCGTCTTCTACCAAACTCACCAAAGCCCACTCTTTGGGTTTTCACTCCGATGATACACGAGGTTCATAAGTGGTGATGTCATCCCTCCTGTAGCATTCGTGTTCGTGTTGATCATGCTGTTGCAGTCGATGTTCTCGTCAGGTGTTGGTAGATCTATTGGAGGGATCCGCTGCTTGGGGTTCTAAAGTTCGAAGACGGTCTTCAACTGGTATAGAACCCTTTCCCTATTATTTATCATGTTCTGAGCATGTCGATAATTAGATTAATGTGTATAACTGTATATGTTGAATGTATATCTTTTGTGTTTCGGTCATTGTGAAATCGGAGCGATCTGAATACGCTCATCGAACTCTGGGTATGAGTTCCTTCAATTGGTATCAGAGCATGATTTAATTATGTAAGAGCATGCTCATGCATCATATAGTATAAGAGTTATATTTGTGCATGCATAAAAAGCATTGACATGCATCATCTTTATATTATAAATGTTATAGTATAAGGGTGAATGATAGCATGTTTCCTTGGTTATTACGCGTTATATAAAAAGTTATATATAGTAATGACCGAACATTGCATGAAACATGACACATAGATTATTTTATAAATGTTATAAACGCCTCGTTATGCACAATGGTTTTGGTTATTTCTTTTTAAAGGATAAAGAGAAATTAGAACTAAAAGAAATAAGAAAAACATGCATGCTCACTTAGGTTTAATTCATGGTTTTAAAATGTTTAAAACTTGGATCACATAGACCTAAGATCATGGTTCTAATATGATTAGAAATCCTAAGGATTTAATCTTTTAATCAGTTTAATAGGATTAAATTGGCTAATAAAAGATTGAAGTGTAGAAAATCAATCTATAAGGGAACTTTTGTCGAAGGCGGGTTCTGTCTAGGCTAGGGTATTTAAGTTGACAGAAACATAACACCCCTACCTGGGAACTTACCTGGAAAGGTGAATTAGATAGATTTTATGCATGCATGCAAGTTAAGGACAGTCCATTAAAGTTTTTAAATGTGACTACTTGAACTTGTTCATATTTCATAGACAAACGTTGTTTATGAGTAGAGTTTAAAAAGACGACTTAGACTAAAATCAGTAGCCAGATTGTCTAGGTTAATGAATCCCTAGGTAGAACATTTAGAGGGAGGTACTTGGGGCATAAAATGTTTCACTTAAACCTTTCACTTTTCTCCTAAATAGTCCACACCGTGAGATCTATCCTCGGCCTCGCGGCACCTTTGGCATGTCCCCCCAACGGATGATGTTTGGGTAGGTCAATATCAAGGTGGATGGAGAGAATGTTCATAATAAGTGGGAGCGGGAAATGTGACAACATATCCCTCGGTTTCCCTGGTTAGGTTGAATAAAGTCTGTCTCTTATACACATCTAGATGTGTATAAGAGACAGATATATTACTTAGGGTACTTGAAACTGTTTTGAAAAAACTTATTGGATTTAAAGTGGTTTAGTAAAATCTAATTAAGTTTTGTTCGTATTTTCAGCAACTTTTTCAAATGGCAACAGCCACGTTATCATTGTTAAGCAACGAAAAACTAACTGGTGATAATTTTTCAACATGAACACATGATCAAGACGATCCTAATCATCGAGGTTCTCATGTTCGCTCTCACGGAGGCTTGTCCTTCTATTCCAGCTCCAAATGCCACTCAAAATGTTTGGGAGGCATACAAGCGATGGACAAGGGTGAAGAGAAGGCCTGAGCCTATATCTTGGCAAGTCTTTCTAAAGTCTTGGCTAAGAAACATCTGTCTCTTATACACATCTAGATGTGTATAAGAGACAGGTCTCAGCGCGTGAGATCATGGAGTCCCTGCGGGGGATGTTTGGACAACCGTCTGAACAGCTTATGCATGAGGCTCTCAAATACATATTCAACTCCAAAATGCAAGAAGGCACCTCTGTTTGTGAACATGTGCTAAACATGATGGTCCACTTCAATGTGGTGGAGTATCGATGGTAGCAAGGTTAGCATAATCCAGTATTCTTTGCCGGAGAGCTTCCTGCACTTTGTTAGTAATGTGATTCTTAACAAAGTATAACCTTACAACTCTCCTCAACGAATTGCAGACGTACCAATCTTTACTGAAAACTAAGGAGAGGCAGAAAGGTGAGGCAAATGTTGTTTCATCCTCCAGGACGTTCCATAGAGGTTTGACCTCAGGAACGACGTCTGCACCTTCCTCTTCTAACTCTGCAAGGGGGAAGAAGAAGAAAGGTGGTAAGAGAAAAGGGAAGGCACTTGCTAACCCACCGCCTATTGCCCCAAGGAGGCGTCCACAAGTTGCTAAGGGAAAGTGTTTCCATTGCAACTAAGATGGACCCTAGAAGAGGAATTGTCCTCGGTATCTGAAAGAAAATAAAGCAGCCAAGGCTAAGGCCAAGGCTGATAAGGGTAAATATGATTTACTTGTGCTTGAAACTTGTTTAGTGGACAATGATGATTCTGCCTGGATAATTGATTCAGGCGCCACTAACCATGTTTGTTTTTCTTTTCAGGGGATTAGATCTTGGCGATAGCTGAAGGCTGGTTAGATGACGATGCGAGTAGGCACCGGGCATGTTGTCTCAGCTTTGGCAGTGGGAGTACTCCAGTTAGCTTTACATAATAGGTTTCTTATTTTAAATGATGTATATATTGTTCCTGAACTAAAAAGGAACCTTATTTTTGTAAAGTGTTTATTGCAGTGTAAATACACTGTTTCTTTTGATTTGAATAAAGCGTTTATTCATAAATATTGTGTTATTTTTTGCACAGCAGGAATCGAATTTATATGTGCTAAGGCCGTTAGCCATTAATTCCCTCCATAATACTAAAATGTTTAGAACTGCCATAACTCAATCAAAACGTCGACGAATTTCTCCAAAAGAAAATGCCCAACTTTGGCATCTACGTTTAGGGCACATCAATCTCAATAGGATTCAGAGATTGGTGAAGAATGGACTTCTAAGTGAGTTAGAAGAAAATTCTTTGCCAGTGTGTGAATCTTGCCTTGAGGGTAAGATGAGTAAACGACCTTTTACTGGAAAAGGTTCTAGAGCCAAGGAGCCTCTTGAGTTAGTACATTCTAACCTTTGTGGTCTTATTAATGTGTGAGCCCGAGGTGGCTATAAGTATTTTATCAGTTTTACTGATGATTGTTCCAGATATGGGTATGTTTATCTTATGCAACGTAAGTCTGAATCCTTTGAAAGTTCAAAGAGTTCAAGGCTGAAGTTGAAAATACATTGGATAGACGGATTAAAACACTTCGATCAGATCGGGGTGGAGAGCTTTTGGACTCGGAATTCCAAGACTATTTGATAGAACATTGAATGGTTTCCCAATTCTCAGCAGCGGGTACACCTCAACAGAATGTTGTAGCGGATAGGAGAAATAGGACCTTGTTAGACATGGTTCGCTCGATGATGAGTTACGCTTCCTTATCGGACTCGTTTTGAGGTTTCGCAGTGGAGACTGCGATGTATATACTCAACCGTGTTCCCTCCAAGAGTGTTGCAAGAACACCTATGGAGTTGTGGAACAAACGTAAAACTAGTTTACGTCACTTCGGCATTTGGGGTTGCCCTACACATATGCTTGAGGCTAATTCCAAGAAGTTCGAACCACAGTCGTGGTTATGCCTCTTTATAGGCTACCCCAAAGGTACACGAGGGGATTATTTTTATGATCCAACGAAAAATATGGGGTTTGTTTCAACAAACTCTACTTTCTTGGAGGAGGATCATATAAGGGAGCACAGTCCACGAAGCAAAGTCGTGTTGCATGAACTTTCCAAAAAAACTACTGAAACTTCAACAAAAGTTGTTGAAGAGCCTGCTACATCAACAAGAGTTGTTGATGGGAGTTCATCCAGTAGATCGGTTCCACCTCGAGAGTTGAGGGAACTTCGACGTAGTGGGAGGCTTACGAACACATCCGTTTGCTATCTGGGTTTCACGGAAATCCTTGCTAAGGTAGCAGATGGCGACGTTGAGAATCTGTTGTCTTATAAAAAGGCAATAGAGGATATTGACCGGGATGAATGGATCAAGGCCATGGATTTCGAGATGGAGTTGATGTACTTCAACTCAGTATGGGATCTTGTAGATCAGCCTGATGGGGATTGCCCTATAGGTTGTAAATGGATCTACAAGCACAAACAGGGTGCTGATGGGAAGGTACAGACCTTCAAGGCTTGACTTGTGGCAAAAGGTTATACCCAAGTAGAGAGAGTCCACTATGGAGGAGACTTTCTCGCATGTTGTCATGTTAAAGTCAATCCACATCCTCCTATCCATTGCATTATTATAATTATGAGATCTGGCAAATGGACGTCAAACGGCCTTTCTAAATGGCAATCTTGAGGAGACCATTTATATGGTGCAGGGCCCGAGGGATTCATAGCCCAAAGTCAAGAGCAAAAGGTTTGCAACTGAATCGGTCCATTTATAGACTAAACAGACGTCTCTCGATCTTGGAACATACGTGTTTGGATGTTGTGATCAAGTCGTATGGCTTTGACCAAAATGTTGATGAACCTTGTGTCTACAAGAAGATCATTAATGCTTCAGTAGTCTTCTTAGTGTTGTATGTGACGATATCCTACTCATTGGGAATGATGTTAGGTCTACTGACTACAGTTAAGAACTGGCTAGCGACCCAATTTCAAATTAAAGATTTGGGAGAAGCTCCATTTGTTCTAGGTAATAAAGATCTTTCGGGATCGTAAGAACAATGTACTAGCACTGTCTCAGGCATCATACATTGACAAGATTTTTGCTCAAATCTCAATGCAGAACTCCAAGAAGAGCCTACTTCCATTCCGGCATGGAGTCACTTTGTCTATGTAAATGTTTCCTAAGACGCCTCAAGAGGTTAAGGCGATGAGACGGGTCCCATATGCGTTTGCCGTTGGCAGTTTGATGTACGCGATGCTCTGTACTCGTCAGACATCTACTACTCCGTGGGCATAGTAGTAGGTATCAGTCTAACCCAGGCCAGGGTCACTAGACCGCAGTGAAGAACATCCTCAAGTATCTTCGGAGAAAGAGAGACTACATGTTCGTGTATGGTTCGAGGGATTTGATCCTTACAGGATACACGAATTCTGACTTTCAAACTGATAAGAACTCTTGCAAGTCCACATCAAGGTCAATCTTTTATTCTTAACGGAGGAGCTGTAGTGTAGCGAAGCACTAAGTAAGGGGTGCATCGCTGACTCATTATGGAGGCAGAGTACGTATCGGCTTGTGAAGCTGCTAAGGAAGCGTCTGGCTAAGGAAGTCCTTGAAAGACCTGGAAATTGTTCTGGATATGTCTAGGCCCATTACCCTCTATTGTGATAATAGTTGGGGTAGTGGTGAACTCCAAGGAGCCAAGGAGTCACTAGCGCGGGAAGAGTGGAATTATCATCTGATCTGCAAGATAGTACAATTGAGGGGACGTGATCGTCACGCAGATCGCTTCGGAGCACAATGTTGCTGACTCGTTTACGAAGGATTTCATGGCTACAGTGTTTGAGGGTCACCTACGGAGCATGGATTATAGCATCACCTACACCTAGACTAGGGCAAGTGGGAGATTTTTTCGTATACATTTTTCCTAAAGGATGTTCAGCCTTTCATACACAATCATGTAGCTCTTCTATACGATAAGCATTTTCGCTATACGATAGCACTGTTATATCTGCCACTTGCATATCGTCTACACGACTCGTTGTCCTCCGTGCCTCTACCAAACTCATCAAAGCCCACTCTTTGGGTTTCCTTCCGAGGATACCCGGGGTTCATTAGTGGTGGTGTCGTCCCTGCTGCAGGGTTTGTGTTCGTGTTGATCATGCTGTTGCAGTCGATGTTCTCGTTGGGTGTTGGTAGATCTATTGAAGGGATCTGCTGCTTGGGGTTCTAAAGTTTGAAGACGGTTTTCAACTGGTATAGAACCCTTTCCCTATTATTTATCATGTTCTGAGCATACCGATAATTAGGTTAATGTGTGTAACTGTATATTTTGAATGTATATCTTTTTTGTTTCGGTCACTGTGAAATCGGAGTGATCGGAACACGCTCATGGAACTGTCGGTATGAGATTCTTCACAATATGGACTGTACATTTTTTAGGGAGCTGACATTACAAGATGTTTGTTAGATATTCAATAAGGGTTTATTACTTTTTAGGCATGGAATTGTATTGTCTAAGAAACAGTGTCCTAAGACTCCTCAAGAGGTTGAGGCAATGAGACGAATTCCCTATGCATCGGCTGTTGGTAGCATTATGTATACAATGTTATGTACTAAACCTGACATTTTCTATGAAGTAGGGATTGTTAGTAGATATCAATTCAATTGAGGATTTTATTATTGAACGACGATCAAAACAATCCTCAAGTACCTTAGGAGAACAAGAGACTATATGGTTGTGTATGGAGATAAGGATTTGATCCTTACAGGATACACGAACTTTGACTTTCAAATTGACCGGGATTCTCGAAAATCCACATCAAGGTCGATGTTTACTCTGAATGGAGGGGCTTTAGTTTGGCAAAGCATCAAGTAAGGATGCATCAAAGACTCCACTATAGAAGTCGAATACGCAGCTTCTTGTGAAGCTGCTAAAAAGGTTGTTTGGCTTAAGAAATTTCTTACTGATTTGGAAGTTGTTCCAAAGATATCCGTGTCAGTCACACTTTATTATGATAATAGTATTGTTGTGGCAAATTCTAAGAAATCTAGGTGTCATTGAAGAGGCAAACACGTTGAGCGGAAATATCACTTGATTCGGAAGATTGTGCATCAAGGTGACGTGATTGTCATAAAGATTGCTTCAGAGCACTACGTTGCTGATCTTTTTACAAAGATTCTCACAGCTAAAGTGTTTGAGGGTCATCTAGAAAGTTTAGGTCTACAGGATATGCAACATATTGTCTAGGGCAAGTGGGAGATGTTATTGGGGTATAGTGTATGACCTAGTTTATTTCATTTTGTACTTTATTTGTATTGTACATTTGGCTCCCTAAGCTTTAGGACAAGTGGGAGATTGTTGGGATTGGTGTTCTAAATCTCTCTTATATTCTCGTAGTTTGTAAACTCTATATAAACAAATTGTTATTTTATGAGCCTACACACAATTCAATAAACAAAAATCCTAAGTTATTTTTTGCAATTTAAACATGAATGTAGAGACATATAGGTGGATCGTGTTTAAATGATAATCTAAATGGTCTGTAGTAAATTGATAAGGCTGAGTACCTTATCCTTGGGATAGTACGAATATGGCTCACTTTGTAGATGCTACAAGTGTTATAAAGTGCTACAAATGATCTTATCCTAATCATTCATGTGGAGATATGTGAGCGAGTATATCTTATACAAAGAGTTTGTATAAGACCAGATCACGAAATGACTAGTCTCTTTATATAATGCCGTTAATAATAGAGATTTATATTTCACCAGGATGATCGTAGGTGACATTACCCGAATCCTGGGTGAGTTGTGAAATCCTACCTATAAAGGTCACTCTCATCCATGCAAATCAATGGATCGCCTTCATAGGCAGGAGTTCACAACTCATTCCAAGATTCAGGTCATGTCACCTATGGTCATCCTAGTAAAATGTAAGTCTCTACAATTAATGACGTTATATATAGAAACTATTCATTTCATGGTCCGGTCTTATACAATCTCTTTATATAGGATACCCCTGCTCACATGTCTCCACATGAATGATTATGATCAGATCATTTGTCAAACTTTACAACAATTGGAGCATCTACAAGGCGGATTGTATCTGTAGTGTCACCAGGATAAGCTACCAAGCCTTATCCATCTATTACAGACCATTTAGGTTATCATTTAAACATGATCCACCTATATGTCTCTACATACATGTTTAAATTATACAAAATAATTTAGAAATTTTTTTTTATTGCATTCAATGTATGCTCATAAAATAACAATTTGTTTATGCATAGTTAACAAACTACGAGATTATAAGAGAGATTTAGGACACCAATCCCAATAGTTTTGACTTCAATTTGGAGAATTCTGGAGCAAGAATGGATAAAGTCGGATGAACAGGCGAAGTAGAGCCGGCTTTCTGCCTTACAGCATCACAATGCTCTAGCCGCAACATTGCTATGCTACGGTAGCATAAAAGCCAGTGACACAACATTGGTAACAAAGCATTACAATGCTCTAGATAGTCAGCGCACGTGTTAGGCTTCCTTCAGGTCGTGCATTTGAGCTTCCTTTGCGGTTTCAAAGTAGTTTTCCATTTTTTTTATTTATTAATTTGTAATAATTAATTATTTGTTTGTTTTTCATGAATTAAATAAATATAAGTGTTATATTAATTTAATTAATGTTTAGAATGTCAATTTCGGTCTAATGTTGGTTTTATAATTTTATTATACATGTGATGTATGATTATTTATTATATTGCTTAGTGTATGCCATATAATATAAAAATCCCACTATGGGATAAACATTCTTCCATGCACCATTCTAATGTAAATGTTATATTATATAGTTGCATAATTTAATTAAGCATGCCTATGCACCATATTTAAAATAATTGTTATATTAATAATCGCATGTATTTATAACATATCCATGCATCATTTTATATTATAAATGTTATAATATATAGTTATGGATGATGAATGATTGTTAATTTATTTTTCATTAATTTATTATATAAATGTTAAGTGTAATGTAATGAAAATGAAGATCCATGAAGTATGACATTACTTTACAAAATTATAATTGTTAAATTTTTTTAAAAGTATATCATTAGATGCATGTTTAGGTTTTAATTATTTCATTAATTCTTTATAAGTGTTATAAGTTTAATATAATTAGAATTAAAATTTATAATAAAGAGCTGCATGCAAACATAGGTTAAATTAATTTTAAATGGTTTAAAATTAATTTCATTTAAACCTATGTGAATAATATTTATAATACGATCAGAAATAGATTGAATATTTTAATTTTGTTTAATAGAATTTAATTGGATTAAATAAAAAATTAAATTTATAACATAATTGTCTATGAAGGACCTTTGTCTAAGGAATGTTCTATCTAATTCTGGGGTATTTAAGCTAACAGAAACGAAATACCCCTACTTGAAAATTGATCTAGAAGGTGAATTAGACAATAATGTTATAAGCATGTAATAAATTATTAGGTTTATTGAAGTGTTTAATAAACAAGAATCATATATTGTTAAATTATCCAATATATGAGTTATATTTGGTCAATTTAACAATTCACTTAGATAAATTTATTACCCTAGTTTATCTAAGTAGTGAATCCTCATTTGTAAATCACGTAGTGAAAGGAAAATGATGTATATGATAATTTAATTTTCTCTTCACGTTTCTCCCTAAATAGTTCATACCATGAGATCTATACTCGGTCTGGAGACACCTTTGCTCATATCCCCTAGGAAGGTGTTTGCATAGGTCAATGTCAAGGTAAATGAGAGAGTGTTTGTAGTAAGTGGGAGAGAGAAGTGTGTCAACAGATTCCACAATCTCCTTCATTGGTTTGTAGTAAACTTTCATGCTCGGCCTTGAGACACCTTTGCTTACGTCTCCCTACGAATGGTGTTTGCATGAAATTTTAATCAAACTCCATAAATGGATAGGATTGCTTTAGTTTTTGCCCCATTTGGTATTTTCTCTACAGTTGGCTCATTGGGGTAGAACTCTATAGTCTAAAATGAAGGGTTACACTTATGAGAAATTGTTAAACAAGTTAATAATTTCTTGACCAAACTATGGTAACTAAATATTATAAGAATAAGAGTTATTCTGATGTAATATTCGGGTGAGAATATCTCAATCCAGTGAAAGAGTAACTGACTACCCTATGGTGACTTTTATTCTGACTTACTAAAGTACCATAGCAATAAAAATTTTGAATTAATATCAATAAGATTCATATTAAATTTCTTGGGTTCATCTTTTAATTTCTAAGCTAAATTAGAAGGGATAATAGTTCGCATATAGTCAATTAACATGTTTTATGTATTTTAAATTTATGTCATTTTCTCTCAGGAGTTTTTAATTACCGATATAAGTAAAAGTTTTGATAAATATGTTACTATGAAAAGTGTCATCAACACATAATGACAATGTAATTTTTGTCTTATTATTTGAGAAATGTTCTAAAAAAGAACTATTGCCAATTCATGAAGTGTTCATGAATAATTTTTGGAGTGATAACTTACTTTTATTATCTAGATAACTTATGTTGTGTCTGGACTATAAGAGAAAATCATTGTATGTTGAAGTCATGGGAAGCTATATGACCTCCAAAGTTAAGTATTATCTGAGTCCAAGAAAATCATAGTGACTAGAGCAAATGAAGGAAGTGTTTCCAAATTAGTTTGGAATGTCACATATAAGGAATTTTAGAAATACCTCAAAAAGAAGAAAAATAAGAATAAGTACATTTGATTTACTAAGTTCTGTGTGGAGAATACATATTTCCTCCTTTATAGTTGATTGATGATTCACTATTAGAATTTTTCTTCATTATAATTAGATTGTAATCTTAGCCAATACTTAATTTATTGGAATAGTTCTACACATTGGCAACAAGAAGCTCATCTCAGTTAAAGTAGTAGGAGGCATGGAAAGGTTTTTATTTATGCTTAAATATAGTTGTTGAATGAGAAATTTTGGACCAATCACAAGTTGCCACATTATTTACTAAATTAATGATAAAATTTCAAATCATTAAATTTGGGCTCAATTAGGAGTTGACATATTTCCTGAATTGAAGTTGAAGAAAATTTTCGATGATGCCACGTGGTTTTATCATGACCGTTGAATCAGATAAGATTAATTTGGCTCAATTTGATATTATTATTTGGGTCAAAGTCCAACTAAGCCACTGAATTTGACCCAAATGTCAAATCAGGCCTCAATCCGATTAATTGGGTCTAAAGGTCAGACCTATGGACCAACCAAGCCCAAGTCCAACTAATTAGGCTCAAAGGCTAGGCCCATGGATCAACACAGCTCAAACCCACCTGTGAACTTTATAAATAAAGAAGCTCTTCTCATTTGGAGAGATCAGCAATTCTACACTTTAGAGAGCTTAGAGAAAATTCTCTACCATCAGAAGACTTCTTGACTCCTGAAGCTGACCACGCCTGAAGACTGAAGTCCTTTGAAGATGCAAGCATTCTGAAGACTGAAGTCCTTTGAAGATACAAGCCTTCGGAAGACTGAAGTCCTTTGAAGGTACAAGCATTTTCTACATTCAGAGAGCCTAGAGAGAATTCATCAACAAGCAGAAGACTCCCAAGACTCCTAAAGTTGCACTCCTAGAAAATAGAAGACCCTTGATATAAATACACTTCTAAGACTTCTACTTCAAGAACATTCGGTGCTTTTCTTCTTCAAGTCAAGCACATCCACCCAACCGAGAGATAATCAGAGGATCAAGTACTAGAGATCGAACCACATCGCATCAAACCAACCTCAACATGAACACCAACTCAAGTTCAACTCCACGAAACAAGTTTCTCTGGAAGCCTGTGCGAACACTAATCCTCCAAGAAGATCAACAAGTCCGAAGGCCGATCATTCAAGAAGATCAACAAGTCCAAAGGCCGATCATCCAAGAAGATCAACAAACCCAAAGGCCAATCACCCAAGAAGATCAACAAGCCCAAAGGCCGATTGTTCAAGAAGATCAATCAACTTAAATATTATAATTTATTTTGAAAGCATCAAAATACTATGTATTAGAGATTGTATTCACTTTCCACAAAATTTATACAAGTACAAAGTTCAAGTTCCACAAAATAAATTTCTCTTGAAATCTCGTACGAACAATAGTGTTTTTATCACTATAAGAAAAATTCAATTTTTCCAAACTTTATTACTAAATATTTTATAGAGTATGAATAATTTTAGTAATAAGCCATGTTTTCAAAAGTTATTTTGAAAATATATTCAACTTTGAATAATTACATTGTCCTGTGTTAAAGGTTAACACATCTGCGTACTAAACCTAGAGAGTGTAAGGATTGATGAATCCAGAAAGAAAGAAAGATTCTATTATCCTAAAGGGATACATGTCTTTTACTTTAGATGACACTTAGGGGTCGTTTGGTTTAAGGCTTTTTAAAATGTTTGGGAATAAAGGATGCCTGAGAATAAGATATTTGGGAATAGGATGTCTAGGAATCAAACATGTGTTTTCGTTGTGCATGGAAATACTATCAAATTTTTGTGAACAAAAATTGTGTTTGTATTTAATTTATGAAATTAAGCATGAAAATCTTATTATAATTGCAATAGATTAATAATTTAAAGAATAAACAATATTCAATATATCAATAAAAAGTTAATTAATTATGAGTCAATAATTTTTTTTGAAAGGTGTTGTAATTAAAGTGTGGGATTGGGTAATCAAACCTCAGACCTCGAGCTCGATAGTACAAACATTATGCCAGTAATTATAATTATTTTAATTATTTTAATTATAAATATTTGAAGATTGATTAATTTATAATAACCAATTAATGCATTTAATGAACGTCATACTAATTATAATCTAACACTAAATTATTTTTATTATTAATTAAGTTCAACATTAGTAATTTTACTTTTAATTAAATAATATAAGAAAATATATTTTAATGGACAATATATTATATAAAATGTGAAGAAAATTAGATAAAAATATGATATATTAATAAAGAATACTACCGAGTGCTGTGTCTGTCTCTTATACACATCTAGATGTGTATAAGAGACAGCTTATTTATATATTTTGAAATTTGATCTTATCGCCCTTTATTGTATTTTGCAGGTTGACTTGCTTAAACATGGCTTGTCTGACCCTTAGTTCTCGATCTTTAGACTTCAAAGCTCAATGTATAGATTAAATAATGTATTTTGTTGAGAGGTTACTTATTAAACAATTTGTCACTTTTTTGTTTGTTGAATGTTGAGTTTTTTATACAAAAGCAATAGTTGAGATTTTATTTTGTGCATATACATGTGAAAGAGAAATATTGTTATAATTTGAACATATGAAAATTTTAGTGAATATATTGAGTTGATAGATCTTAAATATATAATGATTATTTATTTGATGTAATTGTATTGTTGGAATATAAAGCAGAAAATGAGAATATCAATTGGGACATTTAATTTGGAAAAAAAAAAGACATACACTTGACAAATAAAAAACGTCAAGAGTTATCATATATGATAGGTAATCAATATCAAGAATCAATAAACTTGACATGCCACAAATATCAAGTGTATTATCTTTTTTGACACAAAAATTATATCAAGAAACTTTTGTGTTGACGTTTTTTCAGAATCAAGTTATCACATTATACTTGGCAGTCGAATACTCGACGCTTTTATAAGCGTCAAATATACCCTTTACTTGACATTGGAAAAACATCATGTAATCCAATTTTTATAGTAGTGTGACCTTATCAAGCCTCCTGAGACTTGATTTTAGGATTTCTTTGGTTCTAAGGCTCAAGGTTCTTAATCTCTAGATTATCCTAGGAATGACCTTATCAAGCCCCTTGAGGTTTGATTTTAGGCTTTTTTTTTTTTTTACTATTTATTTATTTATTATTTTCACACACACACACACACATGAAGGGATTTAAATCCCCCGAAGTGAAAGTATACGAATGCATCGGTCTCTAAATTCATTTTACAAAACATACAATATTCAGAGTGAAGAAAAGAATGATAAACATAAACCTAAGCATGTTTCTACTGTGCAATTAGAGAGGAATGGATTAAGAGATAACTCATCTTTGAAGATCTGTATCTTCTTCTTTCCTCTCCACAACACGAACACAAATTGCTCCACTCGATCTCTCAAACCCGCATCAACGAACACAATGTACAAGATGAAGAGGATACCACCACGAGGTCTTCCTCGTTATTCTCAAGAACGAGAATCGTGTAGAGTTGTGGGCTTGAACTCAATTTTGGAAAGAGGGAAATAGAGGGTTGAGAGTTTTTTTTTTATGAGGAAATGTTTCTACAACCGACAAAGAGAAGTATAAGGAGGAAGAAGAAGCGGTTCCTCCTTTGTTTCCAATTTTTACATGAGAATGAGAGATTTGAGGGTTGAGGGAGTTATAACTCCCCCTCCCCCTTTAATTTTAAATTCAAAATATATCAATATTAACTAACTTATATATATATCATTCATATAAATTTATATTTGAGTCATTCAAATAACAACCTCTCTCTTCAAACTGTATATTTTCAATATGAATCATATTCATATTAATTTTAACATATAGTTTCTATACGAATCATATTCATATAATCAATAATTAAATCATATTCAAATATATACTTTTCTCATAAAACTATATAAATTTAATTTGAATCATATCCACATTAATTCTAACATATAGTTTCTATATGAATCATATTCATATAATTAATATTTGAATCATATTCAAATATTATTTCTCTTTTAAATTTAATATGAATCATATTCACATTAATTTTAACACATAGTTTGTATTTGAATCTCATTCATATAATAAATACTTGAATCATATTCAAATACTTATTTCTCTCATAAAACTATATAATGTATCAACATACGTTATACTTTATAATGTGTCAATATACATTATTTATTTGTATCTTATACAATTAATTCTATTTAACTAATTTGAACAATTCAAATTAAACCAAAACTAATTTGATTCTTATTAGTCCTTGTTGAGTTAACGAGGGGATTTTATGGACCTATAGATTGAAGCTCAAATGATACTTGATTAATTAATTAAACTCTTTAATTAAATTAATCAACCTTCATTAACTATCGGTCATTCTACTAAAGACCGACAATTGCACTCTTTGCACCACAGATATTTTTGTGTTCATTGGATATAACCAATCAATAGTGTGTTCACCCTTCACTAAGTGCTTCTAAGTATAGCTGGATACCATATTACCCTTGTAGTTACATCTAGCTTCTTAAGTACCACTGATTCCTTTAATGAACAATTAGTCATAGTCCAACTATGACTGAAACCCCTTTTGGGTTAAGAGATGGTGAGATGCCTCATTGTTCAAGCCCTAGAATTAGCCCTTAAAGGAGAAAATTATCTTCTTACCCTAAAATTAGGGAATGAGTGAATTTCTTCTTGTGTAATTGTGTTCTCAGCTCCCTAATCAGACGAATCCCCAAAATGGTAGGCATATTGAGTCATCGAAACTGACCACTCTCATCCATGCAGATCAAAGGACCGCCCTCATAAGCAGGAGTTCACAACCCACTTAGGATTAAGGTCAAGTCACCTATGGTCGTCCTGGTGAAAAGTGAGTTTCTTCTAGTAACGATGTTATGAAGAGAGATTCAACATTTCGTGGTCTAATCTTATATAAACACTGTGTATAGGATACCACCGCTCACATGTCTTCACATGAGTGACTAGGATCAGATCATTTGTAACATTTTTACAACAATTGTAACATTTACAAAATGGTTCGTATCAGTATTGTTACCAAGATAAGGCACACAACTTTATCCATATACTATAGACCATTTAGGTTATCACTTAAACATGATCCACCAGTACGTCTCCACATACATATTTAAGTCACATCAGTTAACCTTGGATCTTAGTTTAATGGATTATTGCATAAGTTACATAAAACTAATCAACCATTGATTCATCTAACATATAACTACGAGGCTTTAAAGCATACATCCCAACAATCTCGCACTTGCACTAAAGATAGAGAAATATAAGTCGGTGAGACATATATCCTAGGGCATACTCTATACGTTACATGCTCTCCCACTTGCCCTAGAGCACTAGAGACCTGTCTCGTAATCCTAGACATTCTAGGAGATCCTATGACACTTTAGCCTAGAGAATCCTTTTATATAATTTAAACTGTTATGTCAATAAGAACCATCTTTTCACCAACAAGATGTTTCTCTTATTTTGTGTTATTCTTACAACTTGGTGTTTACATATGACCTTAAACTCAATTCTCGCACCACATTATCTTATAAAGTGGACAGATTGAGTTATATCTAAAACAACTTTCAAATATCTTAGGACATACATGACCTATGCAAATTATTGGTTCACAAACATGACATTGCTTTATCAACCAATATACATCTACTAGGATAAAACACAGATTTCTCTAAATCCAATATGAAATAGTGTATTCCATAAAAGATCATATCTTAAACTATATACACCAACGTTTCATTTATTTGTAAGTTTTAATTTTCAAAACAAAAATAGCCATACAATCGACTTTACCTATTTAACTAACCAATTGTATATTAAATGTTATGATGTCTCATGAAAAATGTACATCCCTTCAACGTTCGAGGTGTCTTAGGAAACTTTTCCCTTAGACATTTCAACTTCATTGTAGAATTATACATTACTTAAGTAATTGCATCGAACATTAAACAACTACCTTGGAAACGTAAGATGCATGAGACAAATTTAACATCATGTCCTAAACATCTATATGTGGACTTTTAATATACAAAAGCACTTCAAATCAACTATTTGAAATTGGTTACAGTCAAAACATCATATTGATTTCTGCTTCATTCATAATGAGAAAATATCAATAAAAACAGATAAATACCCATGTTTCAATTTCTTGTATGTACAAGAACATCGTCATTGATCAAAGTAATTGGTTATGGTACTATATCAAACCTCTATTTTCAAAAATCCCAATTGTGAAATTCATTCTCAAATGAATATAACAATATTTGTAAACATTTTGCAATTTAATGTATGAAAGTTTTCTTGAAATAGTGTAGATACATTGAACTCCTTTTCATAAAAGAAGCAATTCATTCTTACACATCTCATATGCAATAATGAACTAAAAAATGCATAAATACTTTGTTATAGGAACTAGTTAGAAAAGTAACTCACAGTACATTTTCAACCCACAGTTCTGGCTCTGGATTTCACCTTAAGCCAAGAGTCTTACTTTGAATATCTCTTTCTTCAAGTACCACACATTCAAATCTCCCTTTCGTAAATCCAATCATATCCTTTGAGGTTTCCTCATCAACGATAATCTACAAAATATATATATATATATATGACTAGATCAAGTACACTACTTTATCTCATATTTATGACTTTAACAAAATTTCTCTGTCAACTCCTTTTAACTTTTGTCATCCAACATGATAGCTTTGACTTCCAATAAGTCAACGCTAAGGTAGAGTCATTGCATCGCTCTCCCATTACTGAAAGGTTTATAAGTTTTCATCTTGTCATCTTATATGACAATGAAAACTTCAAATAAGCCTTTGCCAAGGTCGAGTTATCTCATAACTCTCCCACTACGATGAAGACTTATCTGTTTTACAATTAGAAATTGACATGCAAATGAAAATGGTTAATAACAAAATATCGTGTAGTTTTACTTGAAACTAATTCATCAACACAACTTAACCCTTTTATAGGTCTGTAATCTTTAAATTTCTAAATGAATCATTTTAATTTGGAATGTTCATAAGGTTATTTATAAACTCCTCATGAACTACCTTTAACTAGGCATACTTTTGAACATTTATTTCACCTAGGGTTTGTTTTGACACAAGTGTCTTAACTTACCCAAAAACTAAAAGGCCATACACTAGTTTTACAATACTTCCATAATCCAAGAATGCTTCGCAAACATTTTGGAGGAAATAAAATTTAAACAATGCAATCTCTATTTTATTTCCATAATGGAGTCAGGTATCAATGCAATTCTAAAATATTAGGATTTTGTTTAACAAAGTACTTAAAATGTACAAAGTTCAACGAGGACATATTTCTCCTGCTTCTTTACAATTTCATCCAAATTGTACCTGATGTTTGAAATTGAGATCTCATCTCATTTTTATCACTCAGGCTTAGTACAACAAAAAAAGTTGTACTAATTGTTCGCGACTTGAAAGTTGATGTCGTTAATTCAACTTCAACCCGAAACAAAAAATATTTAAATCATCGAAGTACTTCTTATACTACTAGCAAGCACAGGATCGAACCACAATGAGGCAAAAAATTAGATCTCCCCTAAAGCTAAATTTGACTGTGGAAAGCAGTAAAAACAAGGGTTTTGGTTTGGTTCAAAGGAAAACTAAATGCGGAAAAGTAAGATTGATTGAGAAAGAGAGAGATCGAATACAAGATTACCTTCGTCCGTTTTGAGATCGTAGAGTTTTTTATAAATCTAATCATCGATTAATTATGAAACATATTTGAATTAACTATTTCTTAAGCTTAATCGATTGTAGAGACAACCCAAACAAACTCCCTATTTAGCATGCCATTAATCCCTAAATTAACTAAGCTCGTTACAGAGGCAATTTACTTAGTTAATTGCATTATGTTCATGGATTGATTAAGACATCAAGCAAGAATGGTCAATTCTATCCTAATGCATTTTCAGTCTTTAGGTTTTGTTATCAATTAGGTGATCATAGATAGCCTAGAAATCATGCCATAATTCAAACTAAAACCTATTGCCACTGAATTGAGCATGCTTTCATTGCAATTACAGATACAAAAAACACACATAGCAAAGACAAACATACAAGAAACCGAGTCGTCAATTCATCAATCCTATATTCTTGTGCTAGAAATTGAATCAAAGAATGGAAATCATAAAGAAGTAGAAAAGTCCAAACAAAAATCCATAACAAATCTCATAGAATTCAAGAAAATCCCTACAAACCTCAAAACCCGACGTCATGGCCTTCAATCGCTCATAAAATCCGACTCATGATGCCAAGATATATAATTACAACTTAAAATCAAAGGAAATCTCGTGAGTTTTGGCTTAGAATGGCCAAAACCAAGTAACATGCTCTCTAAGACGGCCTAACTATCCTCCTCCCTTTACGTAATTTGGAAAGAACATAGTTATACAATAGTCGCAGCAAGCGTTGCAATTCTCTTGTCGATCCAACCCTCAAGCATTGGAAAGGTGTTGCAACATTTGCATGACGCTGCCTTGCGCGCGTGTGTTGGTGGTATTTCGTTAAAAGTATGTAGCTTTTCAACGCTCTTGGGCCGCATTGCAACTATGTCTTACATCTTCAGGTCCATTTTGCATTGCACGAGCGTTAGACTTATACATATATGAGCATTGCAACACTCCGATTAGGAGCAGATTGGTCATTTCCTCTTTTATAGAGCCCCGATGCTTAAATTACCTCTAAATAGCTTCAAATTAACCTCGTTTCTCATCAAATGGTCAATTCTACCTCTTGGTTGCTCGATACCTACAAAATAGGATATTTAACATGTTAAAAAAATAAGTTAGGAATTATAGCTCTTTTTTAGAGCTATCACTGATGATTATGATCAGATTATAATGTCACAATAAGATTGCCCAAATGACTTAAACTTTCATCGAAGTTCTTTTGAACATTTCAAAGAAAAAGTGACTTAAGTTTCATTATATATACATTTATTTATAAAGACTCATCAATCATATTAATGACTTATTTATCAAGTCAGACTTATGCTTTTAATCACAAGACCACTTGCATCATAATAAGAAAGTCTAACAATGGCCAGGTAACCTTATCTAATAAGGTATTAAGGACACATCTACATGAGAAGCAAGACTTGTAACAGGCAGTAATAATTTAACTCTAACTCTTAGAGAATTACCTATAAGGGGTTGTTTGGTTTGCGAGTTTTCTGCATGGGAATTGGCACAGGTATCCAATTTCAATGTTTGTTTCACAGTTTTCAACTCTTTGCTTTGGAATAAGCTATTCTTAGGCATCTTCATTTCCTACAGATAAGGGTTTTCTATTCCCTTCCAAAACTGTGGGTTTTCTCTTTTCCCCTATCTATCTGTTTTTCATTTTACATTTCACTTTGAATATAGTTAGGGTTGTTTTTAAATATATAAAAATGAATCAAAATATTTACAAAACATAGCAAAATTTTAAAACTATCAATAATAGATGCTGATAGACACTGATAGATTTCTATCAAGGTCTATCATGACATTGTTAGACACTGATAAAAGTCTATTAGTGTCTATCAACGTCTATCATTCATAGTTCCGAAATTTTGTTATATTTTGTAAATATTTTCAGCGGTTTTATTATTTAAAATAATTTCCCATATAGTTAACTGATTAAGGACTTACTGGGATTTCATTCATTCTCTTTTGACCATATCCAGTCTCAGGAAAAAAAATTACCTTTCGCTACAAAACGAAAGAAGATGGGAGAGATTTAAGAAAATATAATAAAGAGGAAGAAGATTATCAACAAATCAAACATATGCTAAAATTTAAAATAGAAAATTACAGATAACTTTCCCTAATTTCACATCTTTTACAACTTTCAAGCAAAAGCAATTTGACACAGTTGTAATCTCTCTATAGAGACCATCAAAGTGCACCTTTAATAGAAAACTAATATAGGAATCAATTCCAAAAGAGTTTCAAGGCCTCAATACCTATCAAAACATCCAAACGTCGTTAACAATCTTGGACAGTGGCTTTAATCCCTTGAAATCTCTGAATTGAACATCAAAAATTGAAAATAACTCAATTATTAGACCAATACTTTAATGGGTAACAAAGAACTATTACTACTAACCTCCAAACTTACCAAAACCTTGTCAAGATCGGTCTCAAACCTATTGAACAACTTAACTCCTTCCGGCACTTCAATCTAACACAAAAAAAGTGACAGGTATTACTAAGTCAATGTCAAAACTTATTGAATGTTAAAAAATCTTCAAGTAAAACTACCAATATCGACCAAAATATTGTGGGCAACAATAGAACAAACCCAATATCCAACAATAAACAAGATATACCTCATATACGTATTGAAAATCTTGCCGGCATCGATATCAACTTGTTGGACAACACATTAATGTTCTCCAAATTGTGAATCTAAAGCGGAATCACAAAGAGCATCAATCAATTTGAGTAAAAAACTTATGGGTATTAGAAAATTTCCAAGAGACCCACTAAAGTAATCAAAACTCACCAAACTTACCAAAACCATATCCAAGAATACAAGATTTCAGCGAGATGAAGTATAGATCTGGCGAGATAGAGTGAAGCCCATGCTTGAACAGATTTGTTACAAAGCTGGATCTCGACGACGGTGTGGACGACCTCGATGACGACGAACGGATCTCGTTGGACCGACTCAAATGAGTGGGGAGCTGGAAACATAATTTCACAAGATGGAACCCACTTCTTCCTGACTTTAGGGTAAGTAGATGAGTGTTCCCTTAAGTGGTGTCTCCGAGAGTTGAACAAAGGGTCCTACCCTTTCACTGGCCCGAGAGGGGTTTCTATTTGATGGTTAGACCACAAACAAGATATTCATTAGAGGAGCACTGATACTTAAGGATGTAAAGGTAACCTAGGGGTAAATTGGTAATTTGACCTAGTTGGTGTTACGAACACTTATGAAGGACTAACTTACTATTATTGGTCAATATCCGTGGACACAGAAATATATCTGTAGTGAGAAGAGTGCAATTGTGGGTCAATAGTGGAGTGTACCCATAGTTAACGAATATTGATTAACTTGGTTAATGAGCTTAGTCAATTAATCTCATATTGTTGAAGCTTATGATCTGTAGGTCCATTAGGTCCTACTGGTAGCTCATAAAGGATATTGAGGTAATTAGTACTTTGAATGTTCAAATTTACTAAGGGAAGGAATATAATGTATGGTGATAGATTATAATATAAGGTTTATATTTTAATTAAACTTTATAATATAACTTTATTTTGAATTTGATTCAAAAATTAATTTAGTGGGAGAATTAAATATTTGAAGGAGTTCAAATATTAAATTTAATATGAATAGAATTCATACTAAAACTATAGGTTAAAATCAATACGCATTGGATTCACATTAAAACTATAGGTAATATGAGAGAAAAATAATTGAATGTGATTTAATTACAAGGTTAAATTAAATATGTGATTTTTAATTGAATTATTAATTTAATTAAATTTGATTTTATTAAATTAATTGAATTAAAACTATAGGTTATGAGAGAGAGATGTATTAGAATATGATTCTAACACACATTTAATTACAATATGAGATATTAACGTTGAATTAATTAATAATTATTTATTTTTTAATAAATTAAATTTAAATTACATTTTGATTTAATTTATATTTAAAATTAAATAAATTTCAACTGCAACTGTAGGATTGTTATTTAATTAATTTAATTTAATTTAATTAAATAAATAAATAATGATTTTAAATAAATTAGTTATAACAAGCTCCCCAACGTGGGGAGTTATATGGGAGTGGAACAGAGATCTCCCACCTAACTTCCTCCTATTTCTTAGTTTGTTGTGCATCACATAATTAGTTTTTTTAATTCCCTCCAAGGGTCCCACTCCTTCTACCTCACTAGCCAAAGATGAATAGTGAATCCATTTCGGTGGTGTTCACTTGATTTGCAGTGGAGGAATCAAGATCGTAGATCCAAAATGTTAGTGAAGCTCTTCAAAGTCGTCAACGATCGTAAGAGTTTCTTGATTTTATTTTCTTTGTTAATTTGTAATTAAAATCTGAAAATGATCTGAAACATTTTTCGCTGCATTTTGTATTTTAACTCAGCATTAAGAACCTTGGAGCCTTTGAACCAAGGAAAGCAAAACATCAAGCCTCAGGGGCTTAAAAAGGTCATTCCTAGGATAATCTAGGGATTGAGAACCCTAGAGCCTTAGAACTAAGGAATGCCTAAAATCCAACCTTATGGGGCTTGATAAAGTCATTCCTAGGATAATCTAGGGATTAAGAACTTTGGAGCCTCTAAGACAAGGAAAGCAAAAAATTAAGCCTCAAAAGGCTTGATAAGGTTATTCCTAGTATAGTCTAGGGATTGAGGACACTGGAGCCTTCTTAAAGATTGAAGCCAAAAGTTGAGCTAATGAACCTGATAGGCTTCTCCATAAGAATTATAAAACAATGAGGGAAGGGTTAATTTTTAAAGAAGAAAAAACCAGATAGCCCAGAACTCCAAGGTGCACATCGTGTCGGGTTGAGGTTATCAAGTAAATCATACTCCTAAGTAAGGACTAATGAAAAACAAATTCAATAATTTGGTTTTTCAAAGTTCCAACTAGGGAGTGGGGCTACTGTTATAGGTCAATTACAGACCAAGAGTCTCGAGCTTGGGAAGACGTGAGGTGTGTAAGAAACAAGCCAATGGACTGAGAGAGGAAGAATAGGAGAGCAGTTAAGCCAAAAGGCCCAACTTGCCCGCCTTGACCTTGGAGGCCGAGGGCAAGGCGAGTTGGGCCGCTTAGCCCAAATTTCCCTACCTTGGCCTCGAAAGCAAAGGGCGAGGTGGTTTGGGCCAAATGGCCCAACCAGCTCTATTCAACCGAGGCATGTCTAGCCAGACCTTCCCCCCGCTTGAAAAATAAGGTCCAAATCCTCTTGGCCAGTCCGAATCGACTTTCCTAATCATGGCTACTCTTCTTTCTAATCCTATTTAGGCTTAGGATCCATAATCCACCATGCTATAAATAGGGGATAATAGGCACATCTCAAGGTATATTCTTCTCCCCCATCTCTAGCTTACTCTGACCCTTTTGCTAAATGTCGACTTAAGCATCAGAGGTTCTATGGTAAGCACCACATCAATATTTTTTTTTCTTGTTTTACAGGTCATCTTTCTTCCTCGAAATTATAAATTCACTGTCAAAGGCACGTGAAGGCCAGGTGAGTCCTCCTGCCCGAATTTTGGCATCAACACCTTTTTTTTTCTCTCCCTCCTATTTCTCTCGACTACATCTATGGCTGCCAATGCCAACGGTCGGCACCTCTTTTCTCTTTTCTCCATTTCTTTCTTTTTCTTTTCCTTCTTTCCTCTACTTCTATTTTCCCTTCCATGGCAGCTGGTGCCAACTGTCGCCGACTTTTTTTTTTTTCCTTATTCTTTTTCTTTCTTCTATTTTTATTTTCCCCTTACCAACCCTTTTCTCCCTCCCACATTTATTTTTAAAATTTTAAAAGATCTCTTGAGGGGTGTTCAAATAACCAATGACCCAAAAAAGGAAAAGAAAAATAACTCAATCAACCCAATCAAATCATTTGGGTTGGATTGAGTTCAAATATATGAAAATTCATAAGTTAAGTGCATTTATGGGTTCAACTAAAATAACTCAATCCAACTTAAATCAACTCAAACTTATTATTAATTTTAAAAAGTATATATATTGTTTCCTTTTTAAAATAAAATTATGGAAATTACAGATATAACAATGGATTTTTTTATATTTGTAATTCATTAAAAATATTGCTATATACTTAGTTATTAGTTCTAGAATTGCTTCCCATTGCAATTACCCTTTAAAAAAATATTTAAGTGCATTCTGAACTGCACTCGTGTTTGTAAAACCCACCTAAATGCCCAATAACAAGTTAATACATGACAAATATTTATTCTTTTAAAAAATATATTATTTTTTCTTTGTGATTTAAAGGGATGCATAGATATGCATAGATATGAGCACACTCATAATATCCAATCACAAGTTTGTCATATGACAAATTTTTATTTTTAAAAGTATATATATTACATTATTATTATTTTATAATCGCTAAATAGATGCATCCAATGTAAGCTGTACTCAAGTATTACTTTATTTTTAGTTACTAATTTACATATGTGACAACTAATATAGACATGGTTCATTGAAATATAACTATTAATTCCACATTTGTTGCCGTAATTATGTGAAACGCATTTATTATTTTCAATCCTTACAGATATCGTCTAGAGAAAGGCACTTGTTCCGTTAATTTTTCCTCCTAATTTTAAGAGAGAAAAATAAACGCTTTCTATATTTTCTTGACTATTCATTATAAAACTGAATGAGTTGTGTTGTATTCAAAGTCTTCTATGCATCAATTTTAATTATCTATTTTTTTAATTTTATATTAAAAAAAATACTACAAACGTATATATGAAATTGATGCATGAACGTTTTCAAAGATAATGATAATGAGATTTTGTAAATTGATTCACTTATTATAATTTAAAAGTTCAATTAATACAATTTTAAGTCTCACATAGATTTTAAAACAAAACGTGAAAAAAAATTGTATAAATTAATACAATTATGAAAGTTTAGAGTTTAAACTAATAAAAATATTAGTTTTGGTTTTAATTGTGAAAGTTTAGGGGTGTAAATTGATATTTTCCTATAAAATAATCATAACTCCATTCAAGACTTAGAATGTGTTTGTTTTAACTTTTCAAGTGTACAATTTTGAAAACAAATCATTCTAAAAAAATGGAGGTATTTAACAATCACTCAAAATAGCTTTTGGAACACTTTTCAAAGGGTATTTTAAACCTTTTTTTTTATATATAAAAAAGAGTTAAAAGAAAAATGACTTTTTTTAGAAAAAAAAATCCTTTAATCAATCCAAACTGGCCCTTACTAAGTATGAAAAAAAATTAAATTCAACAGTATTAACTATAATGTCAATTGGTCTAGACACATCGCACATGCCTTCGATTAAGAGGTTAGAGGTTCAAATCTAGGTCGAATATAGGATTTGTTCGAAGAAGATAAAAAGTATAGAATAGTACATTGGAGTGCTTGTTGTAGTAATACTATAGTATTAGACACTAGCTTCTTGGCTACTGGGATGCAGAGAATGTTGTTTGTGCTAGAACCCTTGCAAGAGTTGAGAAAGAAAGATCATTTGCATGAGATATCATGATAATCTTTGTGTGACCAATAAGCTCTTAATAGAAATGAACAAAGTAGTAGTGTGTTGTGTCAACATGGGCCAAGTGGAAGTGACACCAAATTAGACATGACTTTTAAGAACAAATGAGTATTCAATATATACTTTTCAAAATTTAAATTCCAACTATTACACCTTTAAACATTTAGAATTGTTGCAATTGAACTCTATAAGTAGCAAGTTTGAATAGAAGTAATCATAGAGGAGTTAATTGCAATGCTTCCTTATGAGTTTTGGTCTTTGTTGTTCAAATAAATATTGTAATATTGTGAATATACAACTCTTGTGTAGTTTTGTCCTTCAAAAAAAAAAAAAAGAACAACTCTTGTAGTATTGTATCTAATCATATGTATAGTTTTGCATATTTTTCAAAAAATGAAAGTTGTACCCATTCAAATTTTCCATGTTCTTTTCGAATTTATTGGAAAATTGGTTCAAAGTTTGTTCTTTTCTCCCAATTTCCACGCCTTTATTTGGTCAATTAGTCTAGATCCTTAGGTCCTTTTCATGACAATTTGATTTAAACAAAATTTGTTTGTTTTTCTCACCTTTTACTAAGTAAATATTTGAGTTCTTAGTCAAATTTTTCCATTTTTTTTCAAATAAGGTCTTTACTTTTTATAATTTTCAAAAATTTATTGTTTGAATTTTGAAAACATTCATAAAAATAGATAAGAAAATAAAAATAATAATTGATGGATGTATTGATATTTATAAACTTAATCTTCAAAAAAATTTTAAAAAAAACTAAATGATTATAAATTGATTGAAGTATTGGAGTGTACGAACGGCAAAGATTTTCCACACCTATGTTGGATAACAGATTTAAATTTGAAATTAAATTTGAAAAATAAGTAAATATCGAAGACATCCGAAGTTTTTTTTTTTTTTTAAAAAAAAAAAAAAAAAAAAAAAAAAAAAAAAACCATACAACATAAGTAAACAATGCAATAGACTGAAAAGTGATTCTACAAAAATTAAAGAATAATTTGTTTAATCAAACATACAAAAGTAGTTAAGGAACACAACCTAAAAACCCAATATAGATGTTCTATTTGGCTTTTTTTTTTTTTAATACAATAATTGCAGGGATGAGGATTGAACCTTCAATTTCAAAAGAAATGAGTGTATGTTAATTATTCGGGAATTATACTCACTTTGACATTTGGTTTGTACTTCACAACAATATAACCTTCCTTCCTATTTTTTCATAAAATAATTTTTTTATTAAGGTCGTGTCATCTATACATTGACAAATTAACCCCACGTTTTGTTTTTCATTTAATTCTCATCAAAGGATCTCAGAAATTTTTCTTGATTAAATCTCATAAAAACATAAAAGAACTATATTCCTCCCCTTATAACCAACCCAACAAAATCCTTTCCTAATCTACTTTTAAAACCGCGTTATACATAAAATTAAAACAGATAGGAAAAAACTACTTCGAATAGTTTGTAACACTTAACTCAATCTTTTTAGAAATATTTATCAAATTTTGAAAATAAACAACGGATGAAGTTACCAAACAAATTTGTTTCTTAAAAAGTGAAAAATATTAATAAAAACCAAGAGATGAAAACGTTATCAAACAAACTATGAATTGACTATGCAAAAAAAACGTAGTAGTAATGCAGAAAAATTAAAAAGGAAATAAATGAGGGAAAGAAATGGTGAACAAGTCAATGAGAGGATAAGTGACTAATTCATGGAATTAGCTAAAAAAAAATAATCTCATTTTTCCACTAGGGTTTAGTTCTTATCACATTAATAAACCATGTGGGTGTAATTTTTAGAAACAAATATTTTTTTTTACCATATGTGGGTGGGAAAATCGAACCTCTAATTTAAAGGTTGATAATAAATACTATATTAGTTGAGTTATGCTCATTTCGACGAAATAAGTAGTTGTTTATTTATTTATGTATTTAGTAGGGACTTTCAAATTACTGTCTTGCCATAATTTTAAGATGGGTTTTGTTGTTTACATATTTGTTTCTAATTATAGCATCCAAATCTATCCTTTGTATTTAAGAATCTTTGGGACTCATTATACTGATCACATAATGTAACCTTCTCATTCTCATTATTTGATTAATAATGGTATGGTATGCACTATATATATAACATTCAAAAGAGCATGATCATTAGATAGATCACACCTGAAATTACTTTTATTTAGCAGCTCATTGAGTGATCAATACTGACCTTATTTCAAACAAACCCTTTTTTAATATGGTTTCTGGCCTATAATATTCCCTCGGGGGTCATAGTTACAAATGATGAATGTACCACCATTGTTTGTGCATTTCACTTTGGCACATCCGATTCTCACTGACTTTCTCCACACCACTTGAGTGTAATGGCCACACACCTTGCCAGCCGCACATGTATTGGTGCCATAATTGTAGAATTGCTTCTCATTAACCCACATCTGAACTGCAGCCGTGCCTGATAAGTCTGGCCAGCCCCATGCAATATTCTCCCCATACGGTCCGCCTGAGTGTATCAACTTGCAGTCGTTGATGCGTTGATTGGCATACTGTCGAGCAAAACTTGCTACTCTTTCGTCCCATTGGACTGGCCCGACCCCAACTTGGGCACGGGCTGCGTTGTGGGCGTTGAGGTAGTCTTGAGGCGAGTCTTGAGCTAGAGAGGATGGGAGCATGGTGAAGCTCAAGACACAAAAGAGGGAGAGGGAGAGCTTGAGAAGATCCATTATTATTTGGTTTTGGATTTGTGATAAAAATACTGAGAAGTTTTGGTGTGGAGAAAATGGGATGGTTATGGCTGTGATTTATAGGCATGAACTTGTGGAATATTATGTGAAGAAGGAGATCATTTTAGGTTTGTGGATTGTTCAAAAGCATAGCATACACGCAACTAAATAAACTGATGGACGGCTATGTTAAGATTTTTTAATATGTTTTTTGTTACTATAGTTTATTATTTTAATAATATATACTAATCATTTACGAATGATATAATGACTAAAGAAAAATCAGGAAAAAACATGTAGAAATATGCAATACAGATATTTTTTATGTAGTATATGGATACAGTGTTTGCCTAACAATTTTTCACTTGGATTAGTCATAGACTCTATTCAAAAAGTTAGACTCGCAAGATAATTATTGTGTTTGTGGATTGTTCAAAAGCATAGTATACACATAATTAATATACCCAAACGGGTGATTCTATGGTTAAAAAACACTTTTGATTCCTGAACTTTCATGAAAATAACGGTTTAATCTATGAACTTTGGTTTGTAATAAGTTAATCCTTGTACTTTCAATTTTATAACAATTTAGTCCATGAACTTTAGTATGTAATAATTTCACCCTTATATTTTCAAATTTGTAACAATTTAGTCTCTAATAGAAAAAAAAAAATCATCTAAATTAGATGTCAACTTTTATTATTTTATCATGTAAACTTTGTATTTAATAAAAATATTGAATTTTTAATTAGTCGATCGATTTTTTTTTATGAAAGAAAGCTTGTTAAATATTCATGCTAATTTCTACGATGGGGATTAAATTCTTACAAATTTGAAATTATAAGAACTAAATTTTATTTATTAAAGTTTACGAATTAAATTGTTACAAAATTAAAATTACATTGACTAAATTGTTACTTCTTTTCTTTTATAGTTTAGGAGTTAAAAATGATTTTTAACTGTTCTTTTTTAATATATTATTTGTTACTATAATTTATTATTTTAATATTATATCTTAATCATTCAGGAATGATAGAATGAGCAAAGAAAACACAGGAAAAAAACATGTAATATAGGTATTTTGATGTGTATGCCATAGCGTTGCCTAACCATTTTTCACTCAGATTAGTCATAGACTTTATTGAATTAAAAAAACTTAAAAGACTTCGTTTGATAATTATTTTTTTTTATTTTTAAATTTTAACATTAAATCTATTTCTTTTTAATTTTTTTCAATTGTTTTTTTTTGCTTTCTTAAGTAAAAGTTAAATTTAAAAAAAAAATTAAAAAACTCTTTTTTTTTTATTTTCATAATGTAGTTTGGTTTTTGTAAATATTGTTCGAAAGTAGATAATGGAGTAATAAATTTAGAGATGAAAACGAAGTTCATAGACTTCACTTTTAAAAACTAAAAATCTAAAATGGAATAGTCATCAAACAGGTCTTTAATGATTAAAAGCTATCTTAATTAAAAATTAATGTCTAATCGAGGCTAGTACTCATATATTTTTTTAATTAAATAATAAAATAGGAGTGGGAGATTTGAACTTCTATTTTTCTTGGTTGAAGGCATGTGCTTTAATAAGTTGAGCAATACTTAGATTTGGTTGACGATTCAAACCTACCTAATTTTTTAGTTATTAAATTTATTTTAATAGTATTTAAAAGTGTGTTTATATAAATACCGAATTAAAATTCTTTAATAAAAAAATAAGCAATTTATGTAATAAAATAAAGAAGGTAGAAAGATCAAATAAATAATATTCTAACTTAAAATAGCTTCTATCGGTTGCGTTTTTAATTAATTAAGAGTACTTTGTTCAAAACATTGACTTCAATGTTTCATTAACTTTGCTCATGTTCAAGATTAATTAGAAATTAATTAAACAATAATTATTCAAGCCAAGTCTTGATTGGAAATAATTTTAGTTAAACCACGACCATTTTTTTAAAATTTGGTTTTATTATTGTTATTATTTTAAACAAAAAAAAAAGGGATTTTTTATATTAAAAAGTTACAATATATTATTATAAGTATAATGGAAAGATAGATTAAAATAGTTGTAACCTAAACTTAATGAAATAGCAATACAGCAGGTAGCCTTTTCGGTGATTATATTCAAGTATATAGCAAAATTTTAAACAAACTGTAAAAATAGCAAAATAATCGAATCTCTTAATTTATTTTTTCAATATTCCTATTATACCCCGTAATCAATCTCTACCCCTCTCGATTATTTGGTTTTAGCAGTGCATTCTATCACCAATTTCACCTCATCGAACTTTGAAATATCACAAAGGTCCCATCTCCATGTCTCAGTTCCCCCACTACAATCTACACCCTCCAAAAATATGTATATATCATTCACTGGCCATGAATTTAAACTCTGGAATGTCTTAATTTTGTTAATTTGACAAAGAAGTGTCCATTAGATTATTGTAATTTGATTGATATATTTTGTTATTTGTTTTAGAATTTTGGGCATTAATCATAGTGGATGTTGATTTCAATTAATGAAATTTTGAGCTTTTTTTTAATTGTAATTCTACAATTAATTCGTTGTAAAATTTGTCTATCAATGATATATTTTAATCACCAATAACAAAGTCTGTCAGTGACAGAAATTTATCATTGGCAATTTTATCATTGGTAGACTTTTATCCGATAATAGAAACATCAGTGACAAGGATAGAAGTTAAACAAAAATCGTGAATCGCTCTAATATGTTTTCAATGATATCCTTCTATCAATGATATAGGTGTATTGATTATAAAAGTCTATCACTGATAGACTTCTGTATAGAAGCATCAATTTCCTATCGATAGTTGAAACTAAATAGAAATCGTGAATCATGCTAATATTTTCTTAAGGGTATACTTCCATCTTTGGTAGAAGTTTAAAATCTATCACTGGTACACTTCTATCAGTGATAGAATCATTAGTGATCAAGTTTTATCAATTATAGAAACTAAACAAAAATCGTGAATCAAAATTAATATATTTTCAATAATAGAAGTTTATCGATTGGAAAAGTCTATCACCGATAGACATTTATCACTGATAGACCAATAAATAATGATGATAGAGGTCTATCATTAGCAAACTATTATATTTCTTTGATAGAATCATATCAGTAATATGAAATATATCGATGACAGTGTACTATCATTGTTAGACTATTATAACCCATTGATAGAATTATAATAGTTATACAAAAATATCGGTGATAGAGGCCTCAATAATAGTCACTGATAGCTTCGAGTGTTATTCTTTCAAAATGGATACTCACTAATGAAGGTCTATTAGTGATAACCATTAATATTTTCTATCATTGATAGCTTAATCTTTAATGATTTTTTTCACAGTTAATAGTCACTTATAGAAATCAATCATTGATAACGAACTTAGTGAATTTAATTAATAAAGTTGAATCTTGAACTAAAGTGTAAGTGAAATGCCTAGAAGTTATCACTAATAGCATGTTATCATTGATAGAAATTATCAACATGTTATTTGATTGTAGAAAGGAATGACAAAAGTTATGTCTGATAGAATGTTATCAGTGATAGAAGCTATCACCAATAACCACTATATAAGTGATATCAGTGATATCATGATAGAACTTAGGTGATATCCATATATCGATGATATCAATGATATTAAAGTCGATTCCCTTTGATGAAAGTCTATAATTGATAGCCACTGATAGAAGCTATCAGTGATAGACTAATAGAAGCTATTAGTGGTATATGTATATCAATGATATGGCTTAGGTATATATCAATTAAATAAATGATATTAATGATATTGATGATATGACTTAGATAATTAGTGATAGTCACTTATAGACCTTTCATTGATAAAGACTTATATTACTTATAGTTTTAAGTGTTAATATTTGAAAGTCAATAGTTTTCTTTCAAAGTTGATAGCTACTTATAAAAGTCTATAACTGATTCACACTGATAGCCTTATGTGTTAATATTTCAACTTTGATTTCAATTGATGAAAGTGTATCAATGATAACCACTAATAACTAATAGTAAATTGAAAGCGAATATGTCAAGTGTTGCTATTTTAAGGTTGTATTAATATTTCTCAAATCGAAAGTTATCGTTGATAGCAGCCATCACCAATAGCAAGTAATAGTAGCTATTAGTGGCTATCACCGATAGTTGCTATTTATGATAGATTTCAATTTGAGAAAACTATAAGAAGTGTGAAATGGTGGGCTATGTGTGGGTTATGGGTGGGCTTTTTAGTTTTACCAACATGTCTATCACTGATAGTTGCTATCAGCGATTCTGGCACTGATTTTATGTCATAACTCTAATATATTTATCCTTGTGGTATATATTTTATTATTTTGGGACTAATTGTTATTTGTACTACCATCCCTTGTTTAAAACATTGACTTCAATGTTTCATTAGCTTGGCTCATGTTCAAGATTAGTTAGAAATTAATTAAATAATAATGATTGAAGCCATGCCTTGGTTAGAAATAGTTTTAGTTAAACCACGACCATTTTCTAAAATTTTGATATTATTATTATTATTTTAAACAAAAAAGGGATTTTTCGATATTAAAAAGTTTTAATATAAGGTTGTTTTCAAATGTAGGAAAATAAATCAAAATATTTACAAATATAGTAAAATTTCACTGTCTATATACATAGACCACGATAGACTGTTATCTATGTCTTCATGCAAGTAATTCAATGACGTCCAAAAGTGTCACGAGCAAAGCATTATTAACAATGTAAGCGTGACATTATAACAAGGAAGCTTGACTGAGCAAAGAAGTCAAGGAAGGAAGCTGTTTCTCTAATAATAGCCACTTATTATAGTTGGCAAGGCTTTTTTGAAAGTCTTTTTTTTCTATTTATAGAGAGGGGGCTTTAATTTCTTAGGAAGAGCCGTACGAGGCAGCTCACGTACGGTTCGGGAGCCGAGCCCCAGTACAGGGACTTATGTCAACACTTATTTAATAGTCAGTCATCAATTGGAAGCGGGCAAGATTATTAACAATGTAATCATAAATGTTTAATTGACAGAAAAAGTCAACTTTTGGATCATTTATTGACCATGATAAATTGTCATAGAAAATGTTACTATAATATGTAATAGATGTCAATAAATGTTTATTGTTTATTGTATTGAAAAGTTATGAAACATTGCTAACAGTAGCGTAGTTCAACTGACATAGTGTTCATACTATCGACCTCAAGATTTGAGAGTTTGATTCCCACTCCCTACACTTTAATTACAATACCTTTGCAAAAATATCTTTGCAAGAAAAAGTTATGAAATAAATAATTTTTTTATGTATCATTGATTCACTTTCCTTGATAGTGAATTCAAGGATGGAAAAAAAAGAATCGAAAAATCTGTTTATGATAATTTTTTAGAATCATGAAAACATGATTTTGTTGTAGTGTTCATTTGTGACATAAAGGATGTTTGAGATTAAATCTCATATAAGATATGTTGTGCTAAAAAAAATGTGCATCACCATAATCTCCATGTAAATGACTGAATTTTAAAAAAAGTTAATAAAATAAAAGTCTCATTTTAATTTTAATTTTGTAATTAATAATTCACTATCATCGAAATATCATAGAAAATAATTTTGTAAATGAACTAAAATTCAATATTAATTATCAAATCCAAAACAGGGAGTTTCCACACCTATTTCGATCTCCCCTTAACACCAAGATATTTATTTATGTAGGAAGCTTTTAAAAGAAATCCTAATAATGAGGTTAAGTTGTGAGAGTTTATCTCTTTAAACGTAGTTAATTAGAGTATTTATATTCACTTTCCTAAGTGCGTAAAAATATTATTTTGAAGTGGTTAAAAGTCCAAACAAATAGGTTTTCGAGAAGAAAGTTATTTGAGGTATTAATTATTAAGGTAATTACAATTGGTAGCATTTTTAGGAATAATAACCAAATGTATAATATCATTTAAAAAAAATTGCAAATATAGTCAAGTCTAAGCGATAGACTTCTATGTTATAGACTTTTACTAGTGATATGATCTATCACTAATAGACTCCTACCAATAATATGGTCTATCATTGATAGACTATTTAAATTTGATCATATTTATAATTTTTTTTACATTATATTATATGTACTAATATTTTGGGTCTAATGTTTATATTTGCAACATTCTCTAATTATTTTTCAATATTAAAATTGTATATGTAAAATTACATGTTGAATGAGACATGAGTTTGGTAAATTAAGGTGAGAATATGCCACGATTGATTTTTCTAGTGGAAAGAAAAGGCAAACAAAAACGATAAGTCTTGGACTACTTATGGAGGCTTTCAGTCGCTATAGTCATATTGAAAATGGAACATATAAATTAAAACACTGTTTACGTCTCTTTTCTCTAAAATAAAAATATTGAATGGATAAACTTTAAGGTAATTATTTTAAAGGTAATATTGTTGAAAATATTTGTAAGTATATCAAAATATCACTATCTATTAGTGATAGACTGTGATAGACATCTAAATGATAGATAGTAAAATTTTGCTATATTTGTAAATAAGTTCACTCATTTTCTTATTTAAAAACAATACTATATTTAAAAAGTGATTTTCAAGAATAGAAGTCTATCAGTATGTATCAGTAATAAAAACGGATAGAAGTCTATCATTGATATTATGTGATAGATGCTGATAGAAATCTATCGGTATTTTTTTTTTTTTTTTTGCCACTTCTATAAATAGTTTGACATTTTTTGTAATTGTGAAAATTTTCCAAATTTAAATATATAATTTGATGTTTAGTTTATTTTGGTATTTGTATTATTCAAAGTTTTTCAATTATTATATATTGATCGGTATGTAAGGGAGTGATTTTGGCATGACCAAAATGATCCCAAAATCACTACCCTTTTAAATATTGATATTTAATAAATGTTGAAATCAACTTTAGAAAAGTCTAAAATTTTTTAGAATTGAATTTTTCGATAATTAGTTGAGACTTGAAAGGTGATTCTTAATTAGTGGGGTGATTGACAGAGATGTCCAATTAACTTAAATAACTTCCAATGAAAACTACAATTGAGATAATTAATTTTTCACTAAACAATTTTATTTAAAATATTATTAATTCGATACGAAGAAGTTGAATTCAAAGAGAAAATACTAAAATTTTTAGTAGAATCAAATAATTTTCTATCAAATTGTTCATATATATAATCTAAATATGAATATTCAATTAAAATATATCCATGATCTTGACCATTAAACAGTAAAACTTCAAATTTGAATACAATGTTTATATAATAATAATAATAATAATAATTATTATTATTATTATTATTATAATAACAACACATAACCGTAATTATAATAATCTATATTATCTAAAAGGGCTATGGGGGAGAAACATTTGATTTTCCGTTTTACCTCTTTTGTAGTTGATGGTTATTGGGGTATCTTACATAATTTCACATCTAAATCATTAAAAAAATCTCATTTGATCTCTAATTATCTACTTCAAATTAAATAAGAATAAAAGAAATTTAAAAGATGACATTATACTCTAATCTCTAATTCATGGAAAATATTTAGAACACCACATTTTTAACTTTAATAATATCTAATTCTCTTTAAATAAAGGATTTTTTTTAAAAAAAAAAAATCATATTTTATCCTCTAATTTCTTATTTGCGATTTTTTTTAAATCACATTTTATCTCTATTATCTATTTCAAGTTAAATAAAAGTAAAAAAATAAAAACAAATCACATTCTATCCTGTTAAAACATATTCACGATTTGGTTATTTTAAGAAATTTTGTTGTTGATTTTTTTTAAAAAAAAATCGTTAATAGTAACATCTTTACCAATGTTTCTTTTTCTTTCTTTGAGAAGTTTAATTTCTCTACTTCAAGTATCTCTTCTATCTTCTATAGGAAGATATCACCTCTCTCACTTTTTGTTGGCATGTCCTCTTTTTCAATTTTATTTTCACTTTTTAATTATTTAAAAAGCATATAGAGTGATTTAGTATAACTTTTTTATATGCTTTTATTGTTTTTTTCTATATATGCAGCAAATTCACCTACTAATCTTAGAAAAGACCTTGCTTTTCAGGTTCAAGAAAATTTTTAAAGTTCAAGCAAATTTAGAGACCGATAAAGTGATAGATTAATGATTTTGTAATTTTTTTTTCAAGTTATAATTTTTGTAAATGTGCACCAATGAATTTAGAGGTCTATAATAATTTTCACTATTTTTTACATGTATTTTTTTTGTTTTTAAAATTATTGTAACCACACACACATCAATTCATAAAAATTTAAAATAAAATTTAAAAATCAAGAAGAAGATCCTTGCAATCAAAAGAGATTAAGTTTTTAGGATTTCTATTTGCATAAAAAAAATTGTATTTTTAATTAAAATTTGAAAATATTGAAATTAGGAGGATAATCAAATCATTTTTTTTTAACTAAGAAAGGATCATTTTAAAAATTTATACAAAAGTAGAAAACAATAATATTTTATCCAAATCAATTAAAAAAACATAAAAGTATTTTGGTTTAATTTAAGGTTTAGAATTAGGACGCTAATCAAATCATCCAATAAAAAGTTTTTTTTTATTATATAAGAAAAAATTATCACGATATATTTTTTTAAAAAAACCTTGGTTTAAATCACAATTGGAATTAACAAAATAATCAAATCAACAAAAAAAAAAAAAAAACATTTGCAAAAAAAGAAAAAACTAACCCAGAGATTATCATCAAAATTTTACTAGAAAATGAATATTTTGGTTTCAATAGAAGAGGATAATCAAATCATCCAATAAAAAGTTTTAAAAAAAAAAAAAAAAAAAAGAAAAAGAAAGGATATCACTATTGAAGGGTAAATTTTTGGCCAATCACAAAATGATGCATTCATTAAATTAATAACGAAATTCCAAATCATCAAATTTGGGACGAATTAGGAATTGACATGTGTCCCAAATTGACGTTGAAGTCAAATTCCACATGGTTTCTTCATGACCGTTGAATCATATTAGGTTAATTTGACCCAATTTGATATTATTATTTGGGTTAAAATTTATCAAAGCCTAACAATGATTTGAATTTGACCCAAATGTCAAATCAGGCCAAAGTCCAACTAGTTGGGCTTAAAGACCGGACTCATAGACCGACCAAGTCTAATTACACGAGGCCACCAAAGAACTATATAGAGGAGTTCTCATTTTTTGGAAAAAAAGGAAGGAATTCTACATTTCAAACCGCCCAAGATAATTCACCAATAACTAGAAGACACCTAGACTCCTGAAGCTATACAGTTCCTTTACTTTAAGCCACGCATTCAACTGAGAGAGAATCAAATGATCGAGTGTTAGAGATTGAACAACAACACAACAAATCAACATTTGCACCAACACAAACTCAAGTTCAACTTCATGAAACAAGTTTCTCCAAAAACCTCGTGCGAACAATCACAAAATTAAACAAAATGAAAAGAAGATAATTAAATCATCAAAATTAAAATTAAAAAAATATGTAAGAGATAATTATCACGAAATTTAAGAAAAAGTAGTACAATATTAATTGGATAATCAAATATCAAATACACTTTTTAACCATGTGACCACAAAATTTTAAAATAATAATAATAATAATAATAATTTTGTTCATATCGAAATTCAAAATTAGGAAGATAATCGAATTATCCCGATTAAAATAAAGTAGACTTTTTTACCAAGATGATAATTATCACAAAATTAATTTTAAAAAGAGTACAAAATATGTAACGACCCAACCTTTCGAGTACTCAGACAAGGGTCGTTACTAAGGCAAATTCTCATTCAAACATTCTGACTGTTATAACGTAAATACAGTGAAAACATAAATAACAGTTATAAACTGAAATATTAATTTAATTATAAGCCCAATAACCAAAACATTAAGTTGGGGTCCCAAATAAAACGTTTACAAAGAAAATGACCTAAAGCAAATCATTGAAAACATGTCATCTGACAACATACTCAAATAAAAGGAACAAAAGCCATATAAAAAAAACAGAACATGTGCGAAAGCGTTTTCTAATATTCCTTATGACTCTATCACGGGGCCTCTAGGTGAGTATAACATAAAAGAAGAAAGGGTGAGTGTAACATACTCAAATAATGTCCCTTGCCAACCCATTCCTATCATTGCCTGAAAGAAAAACATAGAAGAGGAAAGGGTGAGTATAACAATACATAGTAAGTGACCTACTACTGGGCCCTCTAGGTTACCTGTTAGTTTGTTTATCTAGGCATCGGTGTACACCCATATCATTTCAGTCGTAGTGATCTTGAAGGGGTCACCTATCAGTCATCAACGTGATCCCAAAAGAACACGCATCAGTCATAATGTGTAACCTGAATATACACAAACCAGTCATAAACATGAACCTGAAGGAATGTGCATCAGTCATAGTGTGTAATCCAAAGGTACACGAATCAATCGTAAACATAAACTCGAAGGAACATGCATTAGTCATAGTGTGTAATCCGAAGGTCCACGATCAGTCATGAATGTGCATATATAAAGTCATATGTGTACACCTGCCTAGATTAAAAAAAACTAACAAGAACCCTGTAACTTAGCATGCATCAGTTTTTAATAACTCCTATGTTATATTTTACTGTCGTTTATCTTAGGGGTAAAATTTTCAATATATTTTCAGTCAACAGTATATTCATCATGATCAAAGAGTCCAATCCAATTAGTTAGTGCCATTAAATCATGCAGTTCATCAACGCGTGGCTGGAAAACTGCGATCGATGACTGGCGACGTGCCACAGAGTTGAGCAGTGCAGCGAGTAGGGAGTCATGATGGCGGGAGTCATGATGGCGAATTCGTGGCTTCAATAGAGACGACAAACAGAAGAAGGCAGATTTGGCGGCTTGAGGGCTGGAGTGGCGTGGACGGCTGTCGAAATGGCGTGACTTAATCACTGCGGTCAGCCGCGCGGGTCACGACTGCGTGCGGCTGAGGAGCGTCGATGATGGCTTGGCTGCGGAGGAGCTTAAATAACTATTTATTTATATATTATTTTATACATGTTTAATTTATATATTCTTTTATAATACATTTTATACTCAATTAAAATAACCATTTATTTTTCTTCACCCAACGTCCAAAATTTTCATAAATGTTTTTTTTCATGTCTTATTTTTTTTAAAACTCTCTTATTCATTGAAGTTGTAATTATTAAAATTTTATAATTAAGTTCTCTTTCTAAACTTTATGTAACACATGCAATGTATTTAGTATCAAACTAATAAATTTAAAAGAGACAAATGGGATGGAATGTTGAATGAGATGAGGATGAGGATGGAGACACATCCTGGTTTAGTATATGAGAAATTTTTTCTCCCACCCTCTCTTTCATTACCTACTTAAATGAGGAATCCTCCCCCATTATGTTGAAATATCATATAAAAATAATTTAGCAAATGAACTAGAATTAAATATTAATTATCAATCAAAAACGGGTAGTTTACACCTCTTTCGACAACCTCTTTAACATCAATATTTATGCAGGAAACTCTTGAACGAAATCCTACTAAGATTAAGTCATAAGAATTATCTCTTTAAACGCAATTGGCGTTTGTTTATATTTACTCTCTTAAGTTTTTACAAAATGTTTTAATTTTAAGTGTTTAAAAAGTCAATTCAAACAAGGCATTAATCTATCTCTTTAAATTCGATGTATCTAGAAAGGAAAAAGAAAAACATGAGGGAGAAGATTATTTTAGATATCAAGTCGCAACTCCAATATGGCAATTGCAAAATTGTAGGTTTGAATAAGATTAGTAAATTAAGGGGAGAATATGCCAAGATTGACTTTTCTTGTGGAAAAATAAAAAGCAAACAAAAATGATAAGTCTTGGAGTACTTGTGGAGGCTTTCATTCGATAATCATATTTGGAAATGGAACACAAAACATGTATATTGACTTTTCTTGTGGAAAAATAAAAAGCAAGCAAAAATGATAAGTCTTGGAGTACTTGTGGAGGCTTTCATTCGATAATCATATTTGGAAATGGAACACAAAACATGTAGAGACTTTCTTTTCCAAAAAAAAAGAGAAACATTAGGAACTTAAGGCTCAAAAAAATGAAAAGACATGACTGTGCATGTAAAATGCTGACAGCCTGACAGTCCGACTGCGGTTCGATTATTGAAGGCGGAGGAGGTAAATTTGACAGTACAGTCGCTTGTGATGGAGATTCTTGAAGTTAGTATGGACATTGATGTGTGTCGTCATATAGGACTATCACAGAATCGTGTGGCAGATTATTTGGTTTCCTAAGCTTTTGATTGAGATTATCCCTGTTTATGGTGGGAGAATTTTCCTAGTTGGATTCACCAGTTTTCTAAGGTGGATGTATGTCTCTCTAGTCCTGTGTGATTTTTTTATAGCCATTTTGGTAAAAAGACATTGTTTTTGTCTCTTTTCTTCAAAATAATAATAAATAAATGGATTGAATTTAAATATAGCTTATGGTCTATTAAATATTAGTTGATAGTGGTGTTCTGGTATGTTTCGAAGTAATTTTGGCATTGTAAAAGTTGACATTATTAAAATCACTTTCCTCTCCTTTTACAAAATGTTTAAATGGATTTCAGAAAAATCTTAATCATTTAAAATTAAAATTAAAATTTTTTAATAATTAGTTGAGAGGTGATCGATGGGAAATCACCTCCAAACTTTGCCATTAATTCATCCATTTATTGAAATACTCTTGTATGTAAGAATAATTTTTAGTTAAATAATTTTTTAAATAGAAAATATCTTTTTTAGTAATTTGAACATTTTAAAATCGCTTCTAAAACTAAACAAAATCACTTTTACATATATATAATAATATCTTTTTTTCTTTCATTTTTTCCTCATCTTTCTCCAACTTTAATCTCCATCCTCCTTCCATGGTTGTCATTTTCATTGCCGCTTTTTTTTTCTCACTCTCATTTTTTTTCTTTTTACCTCTACTTTTATTTTTCTTCCTCTTCTTGTCTTTTTTTTTTTTTTCAAGTTTAATTTAAAAGGAAAAAGAAAATGGGAGGTCCTCCCTTTTTAAAAAGGAAAAAAAAAAAAAAAAAAAAAAAAAAAGGAGGAGGAAAATAATGAAGATGGAAAGAGAGGCAAAGAGAAAAGAGGCAGTGGCAGACGAGAAAACAACAATGGTGGGTCACATCAGCCTTTTATCAATAATTAACTAAAAACTAACTCAAATAATAAAAATGCTACCAAAATAAATTTCAAAAGAGTTAAAATGCACTGCCAAATTCAAACTTCGTTTGATAATTATTTGATCTTTTATTTTTTATTTTTAAAAATTATGTCTATAAATACTTCTTTTACCTCAAAATTTCTTCTTTTCTTGCTTACTTTTTTTATCAATGGTTTAAAAAACTAAACCAAATCTTGAAAACTAAAAAAATAGTTTTCAAAAGCTTGTTTTTGTTTTTAGAATTTGGCTAAGATTAAAACTCTTATACTTAGAAAAATGTACATCATGATAAGAAAATGGATAGAAAATAGACTTAATTTTTAAAAACTAAAAATCAAAAAACAAAATGGTTACCAAACGGGACCTAAAAATGTAATTTTTTTCTAATATATATACACACAATATTGTAATGTAATGAACATGTACAATGTACATGGAAAATTGAAGATTACTTTCAAGTTTAAAAATAGTATTTAATTTTTTAAAAGCAAGACTAAAATTCAAATATATAATATAATGTGAAAACATTTTTTTAAATAACAAAACTGTTGAAAATATTTTAAAATATAACCAAATGTCACAATTGATGGCCACTAATACACATTGATAATTTATTATATTTTTAAATATTTTTATTCATTTTTCTATATTTGAAATGAACCCTAATAATATATACAAATGTTTGTTTGTTTGTTTTTTTTTCTAAAATCATAGTAAAAAATTTTGATCGAAATCCAGCAATTGTGAACAATTTGAGATTTTGGTAAGCTCAAAATTTCGGTAAGGAAAAATTTTGATTTTCCTCTACTTTCTCGAAATTTTAATACTTCTATCGAAATTTTGATTTCTTTTTTTAACGATTAGCTAGTTCAATGGAATTTTTTTCTCTTTTACCATCAACAAACGACATATTTACTTTTGACTTCATTCAAACCTTTTTTTTATTGAATTTTTATATAATGTCACCTCAAAATTGAATTGATATGAGTTTTTGTTTCTTCTACTATTCAAAATTTTCATTTACAGAAACCAAAATTAAAAAAATAAATTCAATGAAAAAATTCAATTGGAACTCTTTAACTTGGTAATAACATCAGTAATATAATAAATTTATTTATTTATTTTTAGAAATTTGATCAATCAACATTATATTTCAAGTTGAGATGATTTAGAATTATTTTTAAACTTTTTCTCTTTATTAAAATTTAAAATTCCAAATTCCAAATTCCAAATTTGTACTTTAATTAATATCATTAATTAGTCTGCATCATTATTATCTTATTATATTAAAAAAATATAACATAAATTAAAATGAACCCCATTATTTTTGTTTTACTAAAAAAATCTTTGTAAAAATATTTAAATGAGAAGTCCTATGTTCTATCTTTCAATTTTTTTAAAAAAAAATCTTAAAATTATGTTTAAGATAAAATACAAAAACATTATCAAATTAATTTATAGGTTATTTTTTTTATTAATTCTAAAACTTAACGAACATTATATATATTGAAATATATCATAGTAGTTTTTTTCTTCAAGTTTAATAGCATGGAAATGATAGATTTGTGTTCGATTGTGGCAAAATATTAGAAGAGCACATATCCCATATCTAAAATATTATAAAAAGTGATGGGCTCCTAACACTATAAAAAAGTCTGTCATTGGGTTCAAACCGCAGTTAGAAATACTTTAAGTTTGAGTGTGTTAAATTTCCTTTGTATTCTCTAGTCTAAGAGTGAGATTAAAGAATATGAGTAGTACAAAAAATTTGAAAGAGTATTCTTGTAATAGTGATCAGGAGAAAATTATTTTGTGTGATTGAAATAATTTTTAACATAGGTGAAATTTTTTTCGTCCATAATTTTTTCGCTAGTATAGAGTTTTTCCATGTTGATACTTATGTTCCCAGATTTATTGTCTTTTTATTAATTTCTCTGTTATTTTTCTGCTTATTTAAGTTTTCCTGAACAATTTGAAACTCTAACTTTGTGGATGTAAATGCATTATTCAATTGAATTATATTCCGATTAAGAATATGTATCAATGACAATTATTGTCTTGATATGAATTTACACTTGCTAAATGAGGAATACAATTTATCAAGAAAGTCTTTTTTCCAGGATTTTAATAATTTTTTGTGTAATTTGTGTTAATTGAAATAACCTTGTAAAGTGGAATGATATTGATAACATATTTGGTTTTATAATTTTTGATAAAATAATTTAATTTAATAGATTGTCATTCCCTTTAAAGAAAGACAAAAAAGAATCTACACTTAAAAAATACAGTCAAACCGAGTTATTATACTAGAAAATTTTCATGTTTCAAGATGAAAGACTACAAAATAATAATAATAATAATAATAATAATAATAATAAATAATAATAATAAATAATAATAATAATAATAAAATAAAAATCAAATTAGGGTACTCATGTTATAAGTTTCCCTAAAAAATTTCACCATCTTGTTTACTTGGAAAAGTAAACCAAAAGAAACCAAAAGGCAGAGAGGAGTTTCTTATAATTATGGTTGTCCATCATTTTGAAGTAGTAGGATAATGAACAAATCATGGAAAAACATAAAGGGATGAGCAGGTTTGAGGATTTTGTATTCTCAAAATGATGGGTCTCACATTATAAACGAGGTCCAAGTTGCTACTACAAACAAGTTTGACCGCTACTGGAGTTGCAGAAGTTCCTATAATATTCTTGAAACTCACTTTACTAATCTTAATCTTTGACGGAATCTAAAAAATTAAAATGAAAAGTTTATTTGTGAAGTCGACATGAAGAATTTCAAAATCAAAGTTTTGAGAATGATCAATACTTTGTGATTGCACTGATTCCATGGACAGTACTCTTGGTCTATGAGAATTGGGTTGCTAACATTGACCATTATAATGTTTGAAAATGCATGTTTTAGTGGCAGTACCGACAACGGGAGAGACTGGCCATATTTTGATCCTAACACCATTAGTGGTGTTCTTCACTACGACACCTTCAACGGGTTCTTTATTAGTGTATTTTCTAAGACTTCCTATGATTATTCCATGTCCAGGCCCGCATGTCACGTTGGTGACTTTTACTCGTTTGCTTCCATCTCCAAGGGAGATGCAATCATCTCCTGTTGCGATTCGAGATTTTGTGATTGAGATCCCAATCGATCGACTAATGTGTATTCCATCTGTGTTGGGACTATTTTTTGGTGCAATTATGTTGACACCATGGAATGTGAGGTTGTTGCATCCTAGGATGTTGACATGGAAGTTCTTGCTATCGAGTGATGTTATTCTCTTCACAATTGAATTGGTAATGAAGTTGAACCTTAAACTCTGCTCATTTTATAAGCAATAGGTTATGTCAGAGAAAGGGTGAAGCCACAAATTTTTATAGGGAAGGACAAAATTATGATCAATTCTTTTCTCAATATATAATCTTTATACTTTCAAAATTTAGCACCTACTTAATGTTTGTAACAGTTAAAATTTATTTTTAAACTTAGTTCCTTAAACATTATCATAAGTATTTACCATTTTGTTGTGACCAATGAGATTGGAAAGAAAAATAATGCAAGGTGTATAGAACATACAATAGGGAGATCAACACAATATATGTTTTTATGGCAATCATTCTTTTCCGAACCTGCCTTTCCTTGACCATCAAAATCCACCTGATAGTACAATCTATCAACATATGCAAAAGTAATCTAATTATCCCCTTGGGGTGTTTTGGAGCCTGCAATGTTCCTCAAAGTCAAATTTCAAAAGGGCTCTTACAAGCGCCATTAAATTTTCTTTCACTTACTTTAAATATTCCTTTTGGAATTACCACCGCACTTGGACGAAAAGATGCACATGCGTCATTCCATGCATCTTTCAAAGCCTATGTTTCATAGGTAACATAAGTTAGTAAAGACAATTTATCAATTCAATAAGTAATCACTTTCACATTCATTTTATTGTGTGTGTTACCTCAGTGATATCAACACTAGGCCCAATGTCACCATACTTCCTCAAAAGAAAAATAACATCAACATGGGATCAAGTCTTAACTTTAAAGGATAACAATGACATCAATAATATAGTAGTCAAGAAGCTCGATTTAATCACACCCATATTGTCTTTTTTTCTCTTTTAACTTATTCTTTATGTAAGATGTTTGAAAATTTGTGTGAAATTGATGTTTGATTTTGCATTAGAAACTCTCTATATATATGAATTGAAAAATAAAAGACAAGTTGCAATGAAACTAAAAGATGTTGTGTGGGTTGTGAACTTGATGTGTGACATATTATTAACCCACCATCCCTATTTTTTAATCTAAACAAAAATTGATAGCTGAAATTTGTTTATTGTTCGACAGTTATTTCATCAAGGGTGTGTTGCAAAAGTATACTTCCCTCACTCACCCAAGAACAAATTTATTCAGGAAACTAAACATTGGCCAAAACAAAACAAAAGCCTTTTGTGGCCACAACTAATTGTAGCCTAATTAAAAAATGAAAAAACCTAAGTGTCTATAACAATCCCTAAATAACGATGAATTTTGATTATTATATTGTTATGTTATTGAGCACCATTTAGGGCATTCATTGACTTCATGGTTAGGAAAACTCACATGGTTGGATGTAAATTAATGTAAATGAAAATAAAAGCTGTATTTTGAACATGCATAAAAGCATTACCCTATTCAACAATACTTTTGTGGGGATTTATCAAAAATAAGACGTTTAAGTTTTCACCTTACAAAACTAATATGCTTTTTAAAAAATCGTTATAATGGTTTTTCTCGATGCATCTAGTCTGAGATTGACCACTGAGATTTTATTAAAAAAATAACTTTTTGTAACTTATCGATTATTTTGCGCCTTCTCTATAGATCTCGCTAGAATTACACGCCGAGATTTGCTAATTTTTCCAAATATTATGCAATCTTTCCATATCTTTCCAAAATAAAAAAATACACTACCAAATAGTTTACAATTTGGAGAAATTTGAAAAGATAATTGGAAATATATATTTAGTGTCACACCCCGCCCCGAGCCCGCACTCCTGAGCCTGAGGAGAGGCATGAGGGACCGCATATACCACCCTTTTGTGATACCTACTATCCAACTAAACCTCTTTACTACACTCAATAAACATTAAGTCAAGGAGATAACAACAACTGATTAAGTAGGCCCACTTTATTACAACAATTTAATGTTCATACAACTCCAAGACTTAACTACAAAGTTTACAACAATAACTAATTAAAACCCTCTGGAAGTGTAATTGTGGCTTGTGGCAGACCTTGACCTTAGCAGCAACCTGAAACTCCTCACCTTTCGCTACCTGGGAAGAAAAACATGAAATAACAGAATGAGCTTCACAAAGCTCAGTGAGTGGTAAACAACTTCTACAGTCTATTTCAACTCATATATAACAAGCATATCATAAATACGAGGTTACATTCAAACTTCAATTTCGAATGGTTCTATTCTCAACTCTATCTACATGCACGGTAGATAGCTAAACTGATAATTACTTAGAATGAGTCTATTCTCTACCTACACACACGGTAGATAGTTAGCTGTTATTAATCATGAATGCTTACTCTGATGCGTTCCCTTTTGTTCCCTATGTCCTCTATGTGCACATAGCTCTCTGCTCATGGGCTCAGAAGCTAGGCCCGTCGGCCCTCTGACCATCCCATACGAGGATCCTCCCACAGGCTCAGGAACTAGACCTCTCGGTCCCCTGACCATTCCGTGAGGTTTTGCTTTTGGGCTCAGGAACTAGGTTTATTGACCCCCTGACCATCCCAATCACATAATCTCATTCTCATGCTAGATACTCATTCATAACATAAGTATATACAATTACTCTAAAAGATATGCTTTAAGACTTAAAGGAAATTATCTCTCACCTTGGTAAGGTAGGAATCTTCCTTTCTAGAAGTTCCTTGATCTTCTCGAGCTCCTCTTTTGAACCCTAAGATCCAGATTCAATTTAAAGCTTAGGTTACTTAATTCTACAAACATTCTCTAAAATATCTTAGGAATATTACCTAAAAATCTTAGATTAGAACTCCTCGTGGTTTGGCTGGAATCTTCAAAACATCAAGACTGGCTCATCTTACCTGACAGCTCGACCCTTCTGTATTTTCCTCATTATCTAGCCCGATTCCTTGGAGCTTCTTCTCCAGTAGCCCACCATAAAAACTAGACTCTCATAGCTTTCAAGTGGTTTTGGAATCACTCCAAACGCACGAGTATTTTGAGAGAACTTCTCGTCCCAAATTGATGCTACTTCCAGACCTTCCTGTACGACAGCATCTTCCCCTCTTGATACCTCTTGACCAACGCATGGTCTTACTATCAACACATAGCCTCCTCCCAATTAAACCTCATACCCTCTTCTTTATGTTCTTTGAAGAGAATTTGAGTTCTCATCTGAAGCCTTTGGCCCTATTTATAGGCATCCAAGATCTCTCTAAGGACGACACCTCTTACTTGGCCGCATGTCCAAGTGTCTTTTCCTTATACTATTAACGCAATCTTACATCCTCGCAACCCAAGATATCTTGCTCCCCTTTTACCAATGCATAGCCCTCAATTTTGCATGTCTTCTTGTGCATCCACCTCATTTGCTTAAGGCCTAAGGTTTCCTCCTAACTAGCCACATGTCTTGATGACGTCCTTGAATGCGTCCATCCTTCATATGTGTTCATCTAACAAAAAATGCTCCCATCCAATTGTCGCAACATTCCTATGTCCAGACACCATCAATTGGCGCATGCATCCACATGCTTCGGATGTCCTTGGCTCATAGCACATCACTAATGCATAACAACTTTTGGGTCGACTTGGTTCTCAACTCAACACCTCAAGGCATAGCTCACCATCGCCTAGGTTCTTGCTAACACATCCCTTATAACCAACGCAACCAACCTCTTGAACCTTATTACCACAAGCCTTAGCAATGCAAGGACAATTCACCATGCGTCCACCTTAGCTCGTTCCATCGCCTAGCTCATACTTTAGCAAGGCCGCCACATCCATCGCGTAGTAAGGCCGCCGCATCCATCGCATAGCAAGGCCGTCGCATCCATCGCGTAGCAAGGTCACTGCGTAGCATCACCGCAGGCCCTCGAACCGCATGCTCTCACGTAGCATCACCGTATGCCCTCGGCCGCATCACTACATGCCCTCACGTAGTACTGCCGCAACCATCACATCCATTGCATCCATCGCGCCGCATGCGTTGTTCTAACCTCTCAAGACATTGGCTGCCGTATGCGTTGTTCTAACCTCTCAAGACATTGGCTGCAGTGTGTGTTTCTCTTGGCCACACTTTGGCTTCCTTCAATTCCCCAAATAACCTCTAAAAGCTTCATGGCTAACGCATGGCACCACACTAATGCATTGTTAAATACTTAGTCATTTTTGCCTTGGCTTCCAACGCATAGTTCAATTTTTACTAGTTAACGCTTATCTCAAACTACTCAAGGAAAATTTATTCAACACTTAGAAATTTCCTTCACTTCAACATAGAATTTAACTTTCACCTGCATAAGTAGGAAAAATGAAAATCCGGGTTTCACATTTAGGTAATCAGTAAATCAATTTAGGAATTCGTTTAATTTTGTGGATCTCAGTGTTAATCTCAGACAAATTAACACTAAGATTCGTTATATTTGAGCTTTCTCAGTAAAAAAGCAGACATAATTAACACTAAAGTTCGATATATCTGAGCTTTCTCAAATCTCAGGTAGAATTAACATCAAAATTCAATATATATCCTAAATTTTACCCCATTTTTTTCCAAAATTTGATCTTTTCGAAAATTTACAAATGATAGTGCAATCATCTTGAATCAATTTGAAAAATCTATTTTGACAGTTGGAAAACTAAGATTTTGGGGAGTAAATTTTGTCCACACAGAGCGCCTCTAACAAAAAAACGAAATCCCCATAATCTTAGTTTGTTCATTTTCTCCATATCACAGTCCCTCGAACCTTCTCTCTAGGTATGTTGGTCTTTGCTCCCTAATGCAATTTTTGGATTATTAGGTATGGTGGTGTTCTTTCCTACCATGCAACGTTTCATTTTGGGATTTTAGTCTGTTGCAGGTTCTTCATTCTTGTTATTTGGTTGATCATTTTAGGTTCGTCAGTTTTTCCATCTAGTTATAACGATTCTTTGCCTATTTGTAATTTTTATGTTCCTTAGTTGTTGAAAAACTTGTGATTTTTTTCTCTAGTTTGTAAATGGTTGTTGGATTTTATGTCCTAAAATTTGTTGTTTGTAAACAATGAATGTATTCTATTTTTACAATAAAGTTGTTATTGAGGTTTATTCAATAAAGATATTATTGAATATGTGGATTGCACCTAAAAACCGTAATTCCAATAAACTAAGAATCACTGACTATAGCATGAATACTTGAACTATATGTAGAGACATAAAAGTGGATCAAGTTCGAGTAATAGCCAAAACAGTCTATAGTATAAGGATAAAGGCTAGGTACCTTATCCTAGGGAAATTATGGATGCGACCCACTTTGTAATTGATATAAACGATGTGATCCTGAATCGTTCATAGGGAGATATGCGAATGGAGGCGTCCTATGCAATGAGTTTGCATAAAACCGGACTGCAAAATAGTCACTTTTACTTTATAACACCATTTACTATTAAGACTGACTATTTCAATACGATGACCTAGGTAACTCGATCTTAAATCCTTAGTTAATTATGAACTCCTATTTATTTGAGATTATCTTTTAATCTACATAGGTGAGAGTGACCCGAGTTTGCCAACTCAATAAGCCCTCCATTTTAGGCATAAGATCGGGTAGATAGCTAGGGACATAGTCTTGCAAGATAGAATTTACTCCTACCCGATTTTAGAGATAGTAAATAGGTTGTTCTCTTAAGTGCTGATTCCAGGTCTTGAACAAGGAGCCCCATCCTCTCATTGGCTTGAGAGGGACTCGGTTTGGTGGTTGGACCACAAATCAATTATATAAGAAGATCAGTGGGACATAGGAAACATGATATAACTACATGGGTAAAACGGTAATTTTGACCCAACTGTAATTATGAAAAACCTATGACGGATCAATTTACTAATCATGATTATATCTAGTGGATAAAAATATATGTATAGTAAGGAGAGATCAGCTACTGGGCTATAGTTGAGTGTTCCGGTAGTTAACGAATGTTGGTTAACTAGGTTAACTAGTATAGTTAGTTAATCTCGGATCGTTAGAGCTCATGATCTGTAGGTCCATTAGGTCCCCCTGCTAGCTCATATCAAACTAAACCTTAGAACAGCGCGACGAGAGAATTTGAATTGTTCATATTCGGTTTATGAAACAAGTGTCATTTATATTCGATATACTTAACGTAGTATTATTGTTTAATTATGTATTAAACAATTTGAAGAGTTGAAAATATTTAAATATGATTTAAATATTGGTCACATGAATAGGGATTCATGATTGAGATTGGTGTTAATTATTAATTTAATATTTGATATTAAATTAATATTATTAATTACATTGTTTAATTTATTATTTAAAATTCATTTTATAATTTGATATATGATATTAAACTAATATTAAGTAAATTGTTTAATTAACTATTAGAATTAATTTTATTTAAGTTTGGTTTTAAAATTAATTTTACTTGAAATTAATTATTTGAAATATATTTTATAAAAAAAATAATTTTAATTGAATTTTAGAAATTCAATTTTAATTGAATTTTAAGTTAGTGGTTTTTCCCACATTTTGGATCTCTTTAACACCTCAAATCCCACTTAATTAGTGAAAAATTTAGTGTCAATTTGCTGTCATCTTGAGATTGATTTAACCTTGCATGATTTCTTCTTTAAATAGAAGAAAATTTGTTGAGGTTTGAGTTCCTTTGGGCTAGCTTGTGAAGCTAAATTTCTCTCTCAAAGTTCATTACACCAAAGCAGTCTCAAACTTTGTTTTTCCTTCAAATTCATCACAAATTTGGATCCCACAATCCATTCTAAGGCTGGAGAATAGTGAGAAATGTTGGGATTGATGCCCTAAATCTCGTAGGGTCCAATAGTTTGAAAACTTTGTATGAACAAACTCTTATGTGATTAATAATATATGATATTCTTATTTACTTTGTCTATAAAATATGTGATATTTTAGTTGCATTGACCACAAACTAATAAACTAACATCCAAGGTTATCGTTGGAACTTAAACATGTATGTGGAGACATACAAGTGGATCATATTTAAGTGATAACTAAAGTGGTCTGTAGTAGATCGATAAGGCTGAGTACCTTATCTTGGTGACACTACGAGTATGGCCAGTTTTATATGTGTTATAATTGTTGTAAGTGCTACAAATGATCTGATCCTAATCATTCATGTATTAGACATGTGAATCGAGATATTCTATACATAGGAGTTTGTATAAGACCGGACCATGAAATGTTTAGTCTCATTATATAACGCCGTTCATAATAGAGACTTTTATTTCACCAGGATGACCATAGGTAACATGACCTGAATCTTGAGTGAGTTGTGAACTCTTGCCTATGAGGGCGGTTCTTTGATTTGTATGGTAAAAGTGGCTAGATCGCTGGTTCAACAAGTCTACCATTTTGGGGATTCGTCTAATTGGGGAGTTGAGAATATAGCTACACTAGATGAAATTTATAACTTCCACGAAGTAGGTGTAAATAGATAAATTTCTCCCTTAAGGGTTGATTTCGGGTCATGAACAATATGGTGCCACACTCTCTACTGGCTCGAGAGGGGTTTAGTCATAGTGGGACATGATCTATTGTTCATTAGAGGGATCAGTGGTACTTAAGAAGTAAGATATAACTACAAGAAAAAAACGTAATTTGGCCCAGCTGTACTTACGAACAATTTGGGAAGGGTCATCATACTGTTAATTGGTTATATCAAATGGACACAAAAATATATCTGTAGTATGAAGAGTGCAGCTATCGATCTTTAGTGAAGTGCCCGACGGTTAACAGATGGTGGATAATGTAATTAAAAAGTTTAATTAATTACTCATGTACCATTAGAGTTTCAAGCTACAGGTCCATAAGATCCCCTTGGCAGTTCAAAAGGATTTAGTTGATAATCAGTTTTTGGTTTAATTTGAATTGTTCAAGTTAATAAGAGGGAATTTAGTTATTTATGATATAATTAAATTGATTCAATTATATATGATATAATTGTTATAATGTATTTGATACATTATAGTTTAATTGGAGGAAATAAATATTTGAATGAGATTCAAGTATATTTTCTATGAATGAGATTTATAGTTGTTAAATTTAATATAAATATGATTTATATTAAATGCCATAAAATAGAGAAAAGAAACTATAGTTTATATTGTATATGACACAATATTTAAACTATAGGTTATATGTTATATTTGATATAACATATAATTTAATATAAATATGATGTGATAAGTTAGCTAGTTATCATAATTTTTTTTTTATTATTTTGAATAATAACCACTCCTATTTTCTCTCCAACCTCCTTGTTGGGTGGTTATTTGGTTTTATGGTAGAAGGAATAAAAGAAATGAGTTTCTATTTTTTTTAGAGACTAACGTGAAAATATGTACATGATTGAAGGATTTTGCTATACGATAGAGAGTAGCACAGAATCGTTCTGTGTCTGCTTCAATCTTCTTCCTCCGAACTCAGACAAACCCTCCTCACCAAAATAGTCAGAGCCCACCACTCCTGAGTTATCACCTTGAAAATACCAAAGGTTCACTATGGTAGTGTCTCTATTTGGTTCATGAAGTTCTTGAAGAAGGTCTTCAAGATTTTGCTGAGTTCGAGGTTCATGACTGTTCGAGAGATTTACAAGAAGAAAAGTTCTTCAAAGTTAATATCTATTGAATCCTTTTCTTCTTTCAAGCATGTTGTAATTTACTTATGAATGCATATCTTGTTTGTTTACTGTAAACTTAGTTTTCAATAAAAATGAAATTTGGACGATCTGCTTCCACTTAAAGATCTCCTTCAAAACGAGTTCCTTCAATTTGTATGAGAGTCAGGTTGTAGTTCTGATTCCAAGTTCCATTTCTTTATTAAAATTCGTTTACATTTTTTGTAGATTTAATTTCTTCATTGCATTTATATGATAAATATTTGTGAATGTTTGTTTATGGATGTTCCGGGATAGAAGTCTCTGTTTATGGCTTTATGTTTAAATTTCACAAAGTTAATTTGTAAGGGCCCTTGCGTTTTTGGGCAATAAATTGCAATCGAGTCTGTATACTTTAAGTTTTGAGTCGCTTGTGAGGCTTCAGAAGAAGGGTTGTAGTGCGTTTCGATGGATACGAAGCGGTAGTTTTCTCATCGTATAGCTGGAGCTAAATGATTGTTTAGATTTTGTTATGCTATCGTGTAGAGTTTACTAAACGATCGTATAATATTTGCTAAACGATCGCATATCTAATGCTATACAATCGTGTAGAGTTTGCTACATAATCATGTTGTGTTGGTTGCATGATCGCGTAGGCGCTCGATGGGTAAATGATCGCTCGGTATATGATACTCGATGCAAGCTTGCGTGCTAAACGATCGTGTAGACTATCATGTTCATCGCATAGTCATTAGCTACATGATCACATAGTATACAATACTCGACGCTCGTTACACAATCGTGTAGACTTTCATGCTCATCTCATAGTCAAAAGCTATGTGATAGCATATAAACGATCGTCTATACTCGACACCTCACTGCTTGACGATCAGGCGTTTACTACATGATCAAGCTACAAGGGTTCTTGTTGGAGTGGTTCAAGACCCGATTCACTTATTCCGAATCGGTGGAATCAATTTTTATTATAAGTTAGCCTTAATTTTTGTTTTTTGTGTTTGAGATTATCTATTCCGGTCCATCAACTTTAGTTCAATATACATGTGATGTATGTTTATTTTATATGCCATAATGTATGTCATATAGTTTTAAAACCCACCATAGGTTATGCATTTATTTTCATGCATCATTTTATATTATAAGTGTTATAATATATTAGTATGCATGATTTAAATTATATAAAGCATGCTCATGCATCATATAATATAAGAGTTATACTATATGCATGCATGCATTATAGTATATCTATGCATCATTTATATTATAAATGTTATAATATAAGGTTGAATGGTTGTATGGAATGTACGTTATAGCTTAATTCATTACTTGTTTATATAAAAGTTATATATTAGTAATGAATGAACATTGCATGAAGCATGACACTACCTTAGGTTATTTTATAATTTTTATAAATGACTTATGTATGTCCAGCTTGCAATGATTGGTTTTAATTGTTTCATTTCTTATAAGTGTTATAATAAATGAAATTATAATTCAAATCAATAATAAAGAGTTGCATGCAAACCTTAGGCTATAATCATTTTTTAAAAGTGTTTTAAAATTTAATTGAGATAGACCTAAGATTACATTTCTAATGAGATTAGAAATCTAAGTTTGATGTTTTAAATCAGTTTAATAGGATTAAATTGATTCCTAATAAAAGATTAAATATGTAACAAATGTATCTATAAGGGACCATTTGTCTAAGGCTGGTTCTGGCTAGGCTGGGGTACTTAAGTCGATGGAAACATCGCACCCTTACCTGGGAACCTACTTGGAAAGGTGAATTAGATAGATTTGTTACATGCATGCAAGTTTGATGAAAGTCTGTTAAAGAGTTTAATGAGACTAGAATCAAAATTATTTAATCATTAACGACAAGTGTTGTTTTTTAGCAAATTAAACAAATACTTAGATAAAACTAATAGCCGGATTTTCTCAGTTAATAAACCCTAGGTAGAACACTCAGTGGGAGGAAAATGGGGTATGATACTTCACTTTAACCTGTACACATTTCTCCCTAAAAGTTCACACCGTGAGATCAACTCTCGACCTTGAGGCACCATGGATGTCCCCCTATGGGTGGCGTTTGGGTAGGTTAATACCAAGGTGAATGGGAAGAGTGTTCATAGTAAGTGGGAGCGGGACGTGTGACAACATATCCCTCGGTCTCTCTCATTAGATTGGATAATGTTTCATGCATCGCCTCGAGGCATCGTGGTGTCCCCCTCAAGGGTGGCAGTTTTGCACGACGCTTTATTTGATCTCCAGAAATGGATAGAGTTGCTTTAGTCTTTTTTTCTAATCAGCTTTTTCATAAGGTTAGCTCATTAGGGCATAACTCTAGAACCTAAAATGAGGGGTTACACTTACACAGAATTGTTAAGGATGTTAACAAATTTTGGACTGAACAATGGTGACTATTAGTACAGTTACAAGAAGTTGTCTCTATCTAATGGTTGAGAATGTCTCATTTTAGTGAAAGGGCACTTGATCACCCTACGGTGACTTTTGTCTTGCCTCACTGAAACATCATTGCAAAATAGATGTCCCTTAGGGTACACTGGACTATTTTGCTAAAACTTGTTTGGTTTTCTAAAAGGGGTTCAATGCATGTAGACTTAATTAAGTTTGTTCTTTTTCAGCAATTTTATATGGCTACCGCGACTCTAAGTTTACTTGCCGCCGACAAATTAACTGGCGAAAATTGGAAAAACACCATAAACACGATTTTAATCATCGATGACTGATGTTTCGTCCTAATGGAGGCGTGTCCTTTAATTCCACCTCCTATTGCTACTCGAAATGTTTGAGAAGCTTATGAGTGCTGGACAAGGGAAAACGAAAAGGTCCAAGCATATATCTTGGCAAGCCTTAACGAAGTCTTGGCCAAGAAGCATGAACCCATGGTCACTGCACGTGAGATCATGGAGTCCCTGAGGGGAATGTTCGAATAATGATGTGTTATTTTATTAAGTGGAAATACAGATGAAATGCGTTGATGGATTGCATTTTGCACTCAAGTTTCCCCAGCGGAGTTCAAGTGTAAATTCCTCTGAGTTTCCTGGTAAGTCCAGGGTCGAACATAGGGACTTGTGAAAATAGTTGCGTTGGTAATATTTATGAAAACTTTGTGGTAACCAAGTAAATAAATAAAGTGTGGGCGTGTTGTTGCGTTGATGAAAAAGAAGTAAATAAAGGCGGCGGATTTGAAAAAGATAGCTGCATTGATAGATGCAATGAGTATGCGATAAACAGGTTGAGAAGATCTTTAGCTAGCATTACTCGGGAATGCATCAAACTTTGCGATCATGTTACAACCATGCACAGCAAGTCATTTCCCAATGTAAATGCGATGCTCCTAAGTCTAGGATGCATGTGTTGAATGCAAAATGTCCATAGAGCTTATCCCTAAGTCTCTACTCTTGTCCTATGCATTGATGCAAAATGCATGAAAGCAAGTGACCGCATACAATCATATCTTATTGCTAAGATGCATGCGATGCATTAATAACAAATAGTGCTCATTCTTAAGCGCCTATCTCCCATTTATGCGTTCTAATCTGGTTCTTCCAAACCTAGATTCTGACCCGACCTTCCCAAGTCTAGATCCTGTCTTTAGACTACCCTCCCAAGTATCTCTAATAGACGAATGAAGCATACATAAACAAGATAATCGCAAAGATGAAGATTCCTTCGTTATGCTAGCTAACTACTTCTCAACCCATTCAACTAATTTAGCTACTCATGCATAAATAACAGAGAGTGAACAGATATAGAGAAAAACATTCCATTCCTATAACCGAGTTGAGTACAAAATGACAGTGGAAAGTAAAGGTAGAGAGCCTGGTAGCAATTCCTTGCTGACCGAGGCTTTTTACACTGAATCTCTATTCTGATCTATAAATGTTCCTATTTTCGTAGGCGTCGGCCCTCTCTCTATCTTAGAGCTTCTGGTGCTTTCCCAAAATTATTGGAACGATCTACCGGCACACCTCCTTCCTCCCCTCCGCCTTAAAATGAAAGAAAACTATGGATAGAGGCGTGAACTTGTAAAGTGATGAAGTAATCGACTGGTTAACCCCTTTTATGAAGAATACACTTGGTATTTATAGAGCTTCCATGGTGAAAGGCGGTTTCTCTCTCCCGGTTGTACAGATGGGACAGCTTTAATTCCTGATTGACGCGCCGAATAATTATCACCGATAAAGCTGAATGTACTTTGTGACCGTTATTGGCTGTCAATTTAATTTGGATCCGACTGTCATCAACTTTCTATTCCATCGCTCTTAATTATTCTTTCACCCGGATGCGCCTACCATGTTGCACTGACCAAGTTGCGGTGATTTTTCTTGGGTGAATGTTTGCGAGCACGATCAACGCAAATTATTTTGGTGAAGTTGTGCTCGATCAGTGAATTCCTATGATCGCCATCTTTGTATTGCGTTAACGCATAGTCTGCACGAAAATATAAAGATCAAATTTTCTAATGCGTTGGACACATGCAACCGCAATATTATAGATTTTATGCTTAATGGACGCAATTTAACATATTTCATCAACGCAATCCAACATTGTTTAAGAACTTAGTACTATGATAACGTGAATTTCTGCCCGTTATCACACAACCATCCGCACAGCTCAGGCATGACGCTCTCAAGTACATATTCAATTCACATATGCAAGAGGGGTCATCTGTTCGGGAACACGTTCTCAACATGATGATCCAATTCAACGTGGCGGAGATGAATGGGTCAAGCATTGATGAGGCTAGCCAGGTTAGCATCATTTTGGAATAATTACCAGAAAGCTTCCTTCACTTCTATTGCAATGCTGTTCTAATTAGAATTGACTAAAACCTGACTACTCTGCTCAACGAGCTACATAATTTCCAATCTTTGTTCAAAAGCAAGAAAAAGAAGGATGAAACAAATGTTGCTTCATCTTCTAAAAAGTTCCACAAAGGTTCGACCTCTAGAACTAAGTCTGCACCTTCTTCCTCTGGCACCAAAAAGTGGAAGAAGGAGAAGGGTGGAAAGGGGAAGGTTGCTGCTAACCCAGGAGTTGCTGCTCCAAGGGGTAGACAAATAGTGAGGGTTGACAAGGGAAAATGTTTCCATTGTAACCAGAACGGGCACTAGAAGAGGAACTGCCAGATATTTGGTAGAAATGAAGAAGGCCAAACAAGGTAAATATGATTTGCTTGTTTTGGAACTTGTTTAGTGGAGAATGATGATTCTGCCTGAATTATTGACTCTAGGGCCACTAACCATGTTTGTTCTTCATTTCAGGGAATTAGTTCCTGGTGGCAACTTAATGCTGGTGAGATGATGATGCTACTTTTCTTGAGGAGGACCACATAAGGGAGTACAAACCCAGAAGTAAAATCGTGTTGAATGAGCTTTCCAAAGAAACTATTGAATCTTCAACAAGAGTTGTTGAAAAGCCTAGTACCTCAACTAGAGTTGTTGAAGTAGGTTCATTTAATAGGTAAAATCTACCTCAAGTGTAGAGGGAACCTTGACATAGTAGGAGGGTTGTGAACCTACCTATTCACTATATGGGTTTAACTGAAATCCTAGCTATGGTAGTTGATGGCAAGGTTGAGGATCCATTGTCTTTCCAGAAGAAAATGGAAGATGTTCACAGGGATGAATGGATCTCGAAATGGAGTCTATGTACTTCAATTCAGTATGGGATCTTGTAGATCAACCTAATGGGGTTAAACTTATAGGTTGTAAATGGATCTAAAAGAGGAAATGGGGTGCTGATGGGAAGGTGCAAACCTTTAAGGCTAGACTGGTGACAAAGNAAATGGATCTAAAAGAGGAAATGGGGTGCTGATGGGAAGGTGCAAACCTTTAAGGCTAGACTGGTGACAAAGGATTATACCCAGGTAGAGGAAGTCGACCATGGGGACACTTCCTCGCCTCTTGCCATGCTGAAGTCTATCCGAATCCTCCTATCTATTGCCTCATATTATGACTATGAGATATGGAAAATGGATGTCAAGACTGTTTTTCTGAATGGCAATCTTGAGGAGACCATTTATATGGTGCAGCCTGAGGAATTCATAATCCAAGTCAAGAGCAAAAGGTTTGCATGCTTAATCAGTCCATTTATGGACTAAAACAGGCATCTCGATCTTGGAATATAAGGTTTGATACTGCAATCAAATCTTATGGTTTTGATCAGAATGTTGATGAGCCTTGTGTCTACAAGAAGATCATCAACAGTTCAATAGTTTTCTAGTGTTATATGTAGATGATATCCTACTCATTGGGAATGATGCAAGTTTACTAACTATAGTTAAGAACTCGCTAGCGATCCAATTCAAAATGAAAGATTTTGGAGAGGCTCAGTTTATTCTGGGTATTCAGATATTTCGAGATCGAAAGAACAAAATGCTAGCACTCTCTCAGGCATCGTATATTAACCAAATGCTTGTTAGCAGAACTTCAAGAAGGGCCTAATGCCTTTCAGACACGAAGTTACTTTGTCTAAGAAACAGTGTTTTAGGACACCTCAAGAGGTTGAGGATATGAGACGGATCCGCTATACATCTGCAATGGGCAGTTTGATGTATGTGATATTATGTACTAAACTTGACATCTGCTACACAGTGGGGATAGTCAGTAGATATCAGTCTAATCCAGGATTAGGTCACTGAATAGCTGTTAAGAACATCCTCAAGTATCTACGGAGAATGAGAGACTACATGCTTGTGTATGGTTCTAAGGATTTTATCCTTACAGAATACATGGACTTTGAGTTTTAGACTGATAAGGATTCTAGGAAATCTACTTCAGGATCAGTGTTCACTCTTAACGGAGGAGCAGTAGTATGACGAAGCACCAAGCAGGGGTGCATTGCGGATTCCACCATGGACACTGAGTATATAGTGCCTTGTGAAGCTCGTAAGGATGCCGTTTGGCTCAAGAAATTCTTGACTGATCTGGCAGTTGTTCCAGACATGTCAAAGCTCATCACATTTTATTCTGATAATAATGGTAATGTGGCTAATTCCCGAGAGCCTAGGATTCATAAGCACGACAAACACATAGAGTGGAAGTATCATCTCATCCGAGAGATTGTGCATTGAGGGGACGTGATTGTCACAAGGATAGCTTTAGAGCACAACATTGTTGATCCGTTTACGAAGGCCCTCATGGCTACAGTGTTTGAGAGTCACCTGCAGAGTATGGGTCTATGGGACAGACCACGATTGGACTAGGGCAACTGGGAGATCTTGTAATGGGCATGTTATGCCCTAGTTTATTGTTTTGTGTACTTATATTTTATTATCTTGTATACCCCACTAGCTTTAGGACAAGTAAGAGATTGTTGGTGTTGGTGCCCTAAATCTTGTAGGGTTCTATAGTTTGTAAATTTTGTATGAACAAACTATTATGTGATTAATAATATATGATATTCTTATTCACTTTGTCTATAAAATATGTAATATTTTAGTTGTATTAACTTCAATAAACTAACATCCAAGGTTATTGTTGTAACTTAAACATGTATGTGGAGACATACAAGTGGATCATGTTTAAGTGATAACCTAAATGGTCTGTAGTAGATGGATAAAGCTGGGTACCTTATACTGTTGACACTATAAGTATGACCCTCTTTGTAGGTGTTATAATTGTTGTAAAGTATTACAAATGATCTGATCCTGATCATTCATGTATTAAACATGCGAGTGGGGGTATTCTATACAAAAGAGTTTTTATAAGACCAGACCATGAAATGTTTAATCTCATTATATAACACCATTCATAATAGAGACTTTCATGTTACCAAGATGACCATAGGTAACATTACCTGAATCCTGAATGAGTTGTGAACTCCTACTTACGAGGGCAGTCCTTTGATTTGTATGGGTGAGAGTGGTCAGATCACCGACTCAACAAACCTACCATTTTAGGAATTCGTCTGATTGGGGAGCTGGGAACACAACTACATAAGATGCAATTCACTCATTCCCCGAAGAAGGGGTAAGTAGATAAATTACTCCCTTAAGGGCTGATTCCAGATCTTGAACAATGTGGCACCACACCCTCTCCTGGCCCGAGAAAGGTTTTGTCATAGGGGGACTATGGTTTAATGTTCATTAGAGAGATCAGTGGTACTTAAGAAGTTAGATGTAACTATAGGGGCAACACGGTAATTTGGCCTAGCTGTACTTACGAGCAATTTGTGAAGGATCATCGTACTATTGATTGGTTATATCTAATGGACACAGAAATATATCTGTAGTGCGAAGAGTGCAGTTGTTGGTCTTTAGTGTAGTGCCCGACAGTTAACGGATGGTGGATAATGTAATTAAAGAGTTGGGTAATTGCAATTGGTAACATTTTTAGGAATAATAACCAAATGTATAACATCATTTTACAAAAATTGCAAGTATAACCAAGTCTATCAGCGATAGACTTCTATTGTTGATAGACTCTTACCAGCGATATGGTCTATCACTGATAGACTTCTACCAATAATATGATCTATCACTGATAGACTATTTAAATTTGGCCATATTTGTAATTTCTTTTACATTATGTTATATTTGAAAATATTTTGGGTCTAATGTCTATATTTGCAACTATCCTTAAAGAGTTTAATTAATTATTCAAGTACTGTTGCAACTTCAAGCTACAGGTCCATAAGGTCCCCTTGGTACCTCAAAAGAATTTAGTTGAGAATCAGTTTTTGGGTTAATTTGAATGGTTCAAATCAATAAGAGGGAATTTAATTATATATGATATAATTGTTATAATGTATTTGATACATTATAGTTTAATTGGAGGAAATAAATATTTGAATGAGATTCAAGTATATTTTCTATGAATGAGATTCATAGCTGTTAAATTTAATATAGATATGATTTACATTAAATGTCATAAAATAGAGAAAAGAAACTATAGATTATATTGTATATGATACAATATTAAAACTATAGGTTATGTGTTATATTTGATATAACATATGGTTTAATATAAATATGATATGATAAGTTGGTTATCATCATTATTTATACACTACAAGAATTTTGGGCTTTAATGTCCATTGAAAAAAGTGAAATCGGATGGATAATGTCAATTTTTTTTTTTTTTAGAAAGCGGATCTTTAATGTTAGTTTTAAACCGACATTGTAGGGGTACCATTAATGTCGGTTTTAAACTGACATTAAAGACCTGCTTAATTTTCCCTCTTTCACTCTCCCTCTATTTTGTATTTTCCCTCCATTTTTTTCATTTCCCTCTTCACTCCCCCCCTATTTTCTTTTTCCTCTCATTCTCACACTACCCTCTTCAGACCCTCTTCTTTCTCATTTCTCTCTTCCAAACCTAGTCGTCTGTGGTGCAGATCCTCGTCATCTATCGTCTGTGGTGTAGATCCTCGTCCTTCGATCATCTGTGGTGTAGATCCTCGTCCGTCGATCATTCGTGGTGCAGACGGATCTGAAGTCACTCCCAGTCATTCGTGGTGTAGATCCTCTCATTTGTCCGTCGTCGGCCACATCCAGTCGCCTAGATCTGAAGTTTAGATATGAAGTTGCTCGAATCCATGTGCCATCATTCGTCATTCGATCTGAAGTCCAAATCTAAATATCTGAAGTTCGCCATTCATCGTTCATCCAGATCAGTATGCTCTTCTTCTCTTTCCTCCCTTAAACTCACAGCAAATTTTTTTCTTATGTTACGCCTCTCAACTGTTTATGTAAATGTCTCAATGAAAGCCAGTTGCGGTTTCACTTCAATATGTCTCTCTACTCCTAGATTTGGGCCTTTTTATGTGTCTATGGCCTTCGAAATTCGACTTGATTAATGGTTTTGTTGTATATGATACATTTGTTAAAGTATTGGCAAGAGTAGTAAAAGTGAAATGTTGAGCGTAAAGCGTTGGGTAGACGATCGTCGATCGTGTAGGTGGGCGATGGACAATCGTATAGTAGATGTGCGGGCGCTAAGCGATAGACTATACGATGGCGCTACGCAATGGGCATGAGCACTAGACGATAGCCCTGTTGCACTAAATGATGAGCAAACGCACTACACGAGAGGCAGAATGCTAAGCGATAGGCGATGACGTTAAGCGATAGGCGAATGCGTTAGATGATAAGGTGTCAATGCTAAACGATGAGCGCGGTAGCTAAACAATAGCCTATGCGCGAGATTGTTTACTAAACGATTGAGCTACACGATGGGCCGCTGGAGCTAAGCGATAGATGCAGGAACTAAATGATTGATTGGCTTAAGAACATGTGCATTATGCTAATTAAATACACTAAAAGAATGCTTGACTCACAGTTTTAATAAGTTTTAGTTTATGACTCACAGTTTTAAAAAAAAGATTCTCTAATTTATTCAACTATTGAGTTTTCTTGTTTTACAGGTGCAACAAAGGGGTAAAGATTTGGTATTGCAACCTCTTTATGCTTTTTCTTGGGGAACTCTAGTAAAGAATTTTTCCTTGAACGTACCATTTATACACATTCCGAATAAACACGGTTAGTTGAATATGAATTATGATCACATTTTCACTTTCAATCCTTTGTTTTAAACCTTTTTTTGTTTGTGATCCTTTAAACAATAGTAGTCAGACAAAGATTCCTATAACTAGACACTGCTGAAGCTGGGGGGTCGAAGGGATCCATACTTACCAATTGGAAAGGGACAGTAAACTCATAATGTTTGTAAAATCATAATGTTTGTATTACTTGTAATTTGTGTTTTCAAGGTCTGAATTATTGTACGACATTTTAAATTATAATTTTATAACAGAATTTATGGATTTAATGTAATAGATTTGCAATCCATACATAAATAATATGTCCTAGCTATAGTGTTCGATGATGATGTGTCATGTTATACTTTTTGACCAAAAAAATGGATTTGGCAACGAAATTTAAAAAAACGAACAACAGTTGATAAAACGGACAAATTCTAGGCTTTAATGTCGGTTGCAAATTTCATTAAAGGGCTTTAATGTCGGTTGCAACCGACATTAAAGACAGTGTTATTAAAGCCCTTTAATGTCGATTTAAAATCGACATTAAAGACAACTGACATTAAAAGGCTTTAATAACACTATCTTTAATCTCGGTTGTCAACTGACATTAAAGCCCTTTAATGTGTGTTTAAAACCGACATTACAGTCCGAAATTCTTCTAATGATATTATTTTTGAGTAATAACGACTCCTATTTTCTCTCCAACCAACTTAGTGGGTGGTTATTTGTTTTGATGGCAAAATGAATAAAAGGAATTAGTTTCTATTTTTTTAGAGACTAACGTGAAATTAACTACACAATTGAAGGCTTTTGCTATACGATAAAGAGTATCATAAAACCGTTCTGTGTATGCTTCAATCTTCTTCCTCCAAACTTAAACAAACCCTCCTAACCAAAATGGTCAGAGCCCACCACTATTGGGTTCTCACCCTAAGAATACCAAAGGTTCACTGTGATAGTGTCTCTATTTGGTCCATGAAGTTTTTGAAGAAGATCTTCAATATTTTGCTGAGTTCGAGGGATTTACAAAAAAAAAAGGTTCTTCAAAGTTAATATGTCTTGAATCATTTTCTTCTTTCAAGCATGCTGTAATTTGTTTATGAATGCATATCTTGTTTGTTTACTGTAAATTTAGTTTTCAATAAAAATGGAACTTGGACGATCCGCTTCTGCCCAAGAATCTCCTTCAAAACAAGTTCCTTCACGGAAGACTCTAGTGGTGGTCCATGAAATGTTCGTGATAAAAAAACAACCAAAGGACAGCTTCAATTTTGAGCTACATCAAGATTTGTACTTCAAACTCTGTTTTTACAGTTTTGAACTAGCATGGTTAATCCTTAAACTAATGTAATTATAGTGCTTAACATCCGAATTACTTCGGCTTGCATGTTTCTAACTCCATCAATGGCGAAGAAGAACAGTAATTCCAATAAGCAAATCATAAACTCTCTATCTTCAACTTCTCTTCCATCCATTCTTCATTCACCTAATGAGGTTTTGAAATTAGGTGAAATCGATAGAAATCTTTGTAATTGATTTGATAGATTTGAAATGAATACGAAAAACAACAATTTTCCTAAAAATTTAATCCAAATGAGAACACAAAAAGCCTAAAATCAAGTTCGACTTCGGCATAAAAAAAAAAAAAAAAAAACGTTAAGATAATCTTGATATCCACAAAATCACTTAGAAAAAACAAAGTTAATCTCCCAATAATTACTTCAATCCCACTCATTGAACTTTTCAAAAGTTTCCACGGTGATTAGTGTGGCTGTTGTTCGATGGTTGTCTACTGTTTTTCCTAGGGTTACTACGTTGTCCATTGTTGTTTGCATTCGAGTTTCTTTGTCCACCGTTGCATGCTATGTTCATAGATGGTGGATTATTAAAGGAAATAGAGTTTTTCTGAGTTTTTTTTAGAATTCTAACCTCTTTTCAAAAGCCAAAAGCTCTATTTGCATATCTATCCAGGAGATGTCTGCACGTCCTTGTCTGGTGGCCACAACTAGATTACACTCTTCATATAGCCCTAACAGTACTTGGGATACTAACGCCCTTGTTGGTACTGGGCTTCCTACAAGTCCCAGGTTTTCTGAGAGTGTCTTCATCGTTCTTATGTAGTCAAGCATGTTCATCGAGCCTTTTCGAGTCGGTTGGAAGAGCTGGCGAAGGTAGTCTTCCTCTGCTCGTGATTGTAGACCAAGTTCTTGTATTGCTGTCCACAAAACCTTGGAGTTTTCACAGCCCATTACCTACATTGCTACCTCTGCACTCATAGAGTTATATAACCAGCCTAATAATTGCTTATCGATGGCCTATAAGAGTTAAACAACATGCAACAGAAGTATCAAGGATTCATAAGCATTCTAATTCACTAATTTTGGCAAAAATGAAAGCATGCTCTTCATAAAAAATGGGTTTTCAGAACATAACTTTGATGAACTCTCCAAGAAAACGCCTGTTCAGCTTCTGTCTTCACTTGATATCAATGTGAACCACCCCAAAGCCTTCCCTACTATGCTCTTAGAGCTTTAGGCAGAGTTGTGGGACTCAAGAACAACTTGAAGATGTGAAGAAACAAGAAGATCTCACAGCAGCCCGACTGAAGAAGACTGTTTCTTCTTCAGAAAAATTTCTCTTAAAATTCTTTATTTCTCATTCTCTCCAACAACTCCAATCTTCTTTATATATTTAGATGAACATGCAAAGAGATTGAGTGCATGGCTTGCGGCTCATGCTTGGAGAATCAAAGTAGAGAGGATAATGGTTTTTGTGTGAGCATAAAGATGATGGTAATGGAGAAAAATTCATTTTTCATTTTGTGCAACCATGCAAATCGTTTTTCCATTTTCTTTTTAAAAAAAAATTATTTTAAATCATTTTAATTCAAAATTAATTTTCTTAAATTAATTTCATAAATTAATTGAAAACATTAATTAATTTAATATCAAATATTAAATTATTTTTTGCACAATAATCATCTTCATATATTTAAATATTTATTCTCTTGTTCCGTTTAATTTGAACGTTTCAAATTAATTTTTCAAGCTACCCTAAAACCTATCCATTTACGAGCTAGTAGGGGGACCTCGCAGACCTACAGATCATGGGATCCAAAGATCTGAGATTAATCAGCTAAACTCATTAGACCGATCTAATCCCCATTTGTTAACTAATGAGTGATTCCATTAAAGACCATAACTGAACTCCCCTCACTGTAGATATATTATGTCCACTCGATATAACCATGATTAGTAAGTTATCCCTTCACAGGTTGCTCGTAATAACGGCTGGGTCGAATCTTTCTTATACCCCCGAAATTACCTCTTATTTCTTAAGTTCAACTGATCCCCTAATGAACAACTGATTTGTGATCCAATCAACAAATTAAATCCCTCTCATGCCAATGAGAGGGTGAGGCTTCTTGTTCAAGACCCAGAATCAGCACTTGAAGGGAACAACCTTTCTACTAACTCTAACTGGGTAGGAGTGAATTCCCTCTTGCACCCTATGTTCCTAGCTATTCATCCGGTCTTATCCCAAAAAATGGTAAGCTTATTGAGCAGAGACAATTGGTCTACTCTCACCGTTTGCAGATCAAAAGATAATCCCGAACAAACAGGAGTTCATAGTTAGCTCAGGATTAAGGTTAAGTTACCTAGGTCATCGCTTTGAAATAGTCAGTCTTAAACAGTAAACAACATTATAAAGTAAGAGTGACATGTTTCTTGGTCTAATCTTGCACAAAACTCATTTATACAGGACACCCCCACTCCTCATGTCTCAATATGCACGAATTAGGATCATTTCGTATGTAGCACTTTACAACACTTTGTAACAACTAGGCCGCATCCAATAGTGTTACCAAAATAAGGTATCCAATCTTATTCATGTACTATAGATCATTTTGACTATTTACTCGAACTTGATTCACTTGTATGTCCCCACATAAAGTTCAAGTACTAATATAATAGTCAAGGGAACTTAGGTTTATTGGATTTCTAAAAAACAATATATTCAACAACAACTTTATTGAATTCTCAGAATAAGTTCTAATGTTTACAAACCACGAGTTTTAGGATATAAAACCCAACACGGCCACCTAAGATTCATATAACGGATTTATTACTGATGTTGCAGACGAACTAGAGGCAATACTTACCACTTGATGAGGAGTTGAGGAGACAGTTCCTGAAGAGATACCGCCATGGATAGTTTCTTCAGTGGTTTGAGAAATACTCGTGGGTAGTTGAATAAACTTCGGTGGACATGGATTCTCGCCGGTAAGATGCCCGTCTAACCTGTAGCTTAGGAGTATACGAATCGCCAAATTTTTTCCATAAGAGAAAATTTCCTCGTTCCAACTTGATAGTAGTAACTTGGTTTAAGAGTTGGTTTAGAGGGGGTGAGCTGAAAATAGGAACTGTTGAGGTCATAGCAGAGGATAGTAGGGATGAGGTGTTAGCCATTTATGGCTCTGATACCACGACAAAATAAAGAGGAAGATAAAAGGGTTGTAGAAACGACAGAATAGGGAGGAAGATAAAAGGGTTGTAGGTCTGTTGTAATGATTTTTCTCTATTTACTCAATAGGGTGAATGTCCTTTTTTATACCGTGGGTAATACCCTTTCATAGGGTTTTGATATTTACAACAAAGAATAAAATAATATAATAGAAAATTATTGTATACACATGGCATCATTTTAGTGGAGGAATTCTAACAGTATCACGTGGTACTGGAATAGTTTGTTGAGGAGGATTTTTCAAATTGGTCCTTGCCCTTGCCTTTGTCTTTGTGAATGGAATTATTCCTAACACCTTCTCTCTAGGTATGTTGCTCTTTGCTCCCTAATTCAATTTTTTGATTATTAGGTATGGTGGTGTTCTTTCCTACTATATAATGTTTCATTTGGGGATTTTAGTCTTTTGCAGATTCTTCATTCTTGTTATTTGGTTGATCATTTTAGGTTCGTTAGTTTTTCCATCTATGTATGACGTTCCTTTGCCTATTTGTAATTTTTATGTTCCTTAGTTGTTTAATAACTTATGATTTTGTTCTCTAGTTTGTAAATGGCTATTGGGTTTTATGCCCTAAAATTTGTAGTTTGTAAACAATGAAGGTATTCTATTTTTACAATAAAGTTGTTATTGAGGTTTATTCAATAAAGATGTACCTATAGCATGAATACTTGAACTATATGTAGAGACATAAAAGTGAATCAAGTTCGAGTAATAGCCAAAATAGTCTATTGTAGAAGGATAAGGCTAGGTACCTTATCATGGGAAAACTATGGATGCTACCCACTTTGTAATTGGTACAAACGGTATGATCATGAATCCTTCATGTGGAGACATGCGAATGTAGGCGTCCTACGCAATGAGTTTGCATAAAATCGGACCGCAAAATAGTCACTTTTATTTTATAACATCGTTCACTGTTAAGACTGACTATTTGAAATGATGACCTTCGATCTTAAATCCTGGGTTAATTATGAACTCCTGTTTATTCAAAATTATCCTTTAATCTACATGGGTGAGAGTGATCCAAGTTTGCCGACCCAATAAGTCCTCCATTTTAGGAATAAGATCGGATAGATAGCTAGGGACATAGTCTTGCAAGATAGAATTTACTCCTACCCAATTTTAGAGATAGAAGATAGGTTGTTCTCTTAAGTGTTGACTTTGTGTCTTGAACAAGGTGCCTCACCCTCTCATTGGCTTGAGAGGGACTCGATTTGATGGTTGGACCACAAACCAATTGTTCATTAGAAGATCAGTGAGACATAGGAAACAAGATATAATTACATGAGTAAAACGATAATTTTTACACAGCTGAAATTATGAAAACCCGTGAAGGATCGATTTACTAATCATGGTTATATCAAGTGGATAGAAATATATCTACAGTGAGGAGAGAACATCTACTTGGCTATAATGGAGTGTTCTGATAGTTAACAAATGTTGGTTAACTAGGTTATATAGTATAGTTAGTTAATCTCGGATCGTTGGAGCTCATAATCTGTTGATCCATTAGGTCCCTCTGCTAGATTATATCCAACTAAACCTTAGAACAGTGTGATGAGAGAATTTGAATTGTTCAAATTCGATTTATGAAATAAGCGTTATTTATATTCGACATACTTAACATATTATCATTTATATAAAATCTTTGCAATTGATTTGATAGATTTCAAATGAACACAAAAAACAACCATTTTCCTAAAAACTTAATCCAAATGAGAACACAAAAAGCCTAAAATCAAGCTCCATTACGGCATAAAAAAAAAAAAAAAACAAAAAAACGTTAAGATAATCTTGATATCCACACATTCACTTAGAAAAAAACAAAGTTAATCTCCCAATAATTACTTCAATCCCGAAAGTAATGAGTAAGAAAGAAATTAAATCTTGAAGGAGGGTTCAATGTGGTAAGGGGTTTCTCAGAAATTAAATCTTGAAAGTCCTCCCACATGTTTTGATCAATACTCCTAGAATGTGTTCAAGTTCTATGTTGAATTTCTCTAATGTTTCTTCAGATTTTTCTTGTTTCAACAAAAATAATTGATTGGTCTCAAGGTCCTAATTCTTCCACTTTTGTCTATCAATTTCACTCTACAAAGAGAGAAAGATTACATTGATGATGTTCATATCATTGCCTTACGGTGATACATACTCATATTCTATTGTAAAAATTGAATTTCAAAGGCTTGATTGGTTTAATTTGTAAATGATGTTATAATTTTTGTTTTTGGAGATTGAAATCCAAGTTAGATTTTATAAAATAGAGATAATTGACTCGTACTTGTTTTCTTGCTCAACTTCATTTCATTTCCTTTTGCATCTCCATCTTGTCTTGTGTGTGGTTGTAGAACAAAGCCAACCAGTATTAATTTATAAGGAAATTAGAATGGAAAAAATGATTGTTTGATTACATATTGGTTTGGTATCATAGATGCGAAATGCAAAACTAGTTATAGTTATAATATAAATTTGTTGGCAAATAGGCTATACAACTGTGACGATATAGGAACTAAAATTGTGGCATAATATCAATTAATGAAGCAATTACCAAAGAATTTCAATGGTTACACAAATTGTGTTGCAAATAGCATAGGTGAATATAATCGCTGCAATAGAGAAAAAAAAATTTGTCGCAGATGGCTCTATTGAAGCGATAATAAATTGTTACAATAGGATAACATTGCGGTAGTTACAAGGTGCTCCTGATATTTTTTAACCGATCTAAATAAGCAGAGGTTATTCACCGCTACAAAATTAACTAACGAAAGATTGCTATTGAAATCGTAATTACAACGGTTCACATATGAATCCAACGATCACTAAACTGCTACAGACAAAACAATAATTGCTAAAACGTTGCATTTTGATGCAACGACCTGCTATAATTAGGTACCTACTGTACAATTTTTTTTTATCTCATTCTAGTGATTGTTAAAACTGCTGCAATAGAGGCTCTCAATATAGCTTCTGCCAACAGTTTGTAAACTGCTGCCCACTGCAACAAACCCTTAATCCTGTAGTGTGACATTTCAACTTTACTCAAGTTTGATTTTGGATAAAATTTCTGATTAAAACCCTATTTAAATTTGAGATAAATTGGAGGTATTATCCATATTTTAATTTAATTTAAAATAAGAACCTAAATTTTGAGATTTGAATTTGCAATAAATTTTGGAATATGACTAAATTTTTTATTTGAGATAAAGTTGGGGCATTATCCCAAAATTTAATTTGACTTGTGATAAAATCCTAAATTTGGATTATTTGAATTTGGAATAAAATTTGGAATATTGGCAAATTTTGTTATTTAATGTAAAATTTAGATATACCATGAATTTATTTGGGATAAAATTTTAAACCCAAATTTCTTTTAATCTGAAATAAAATTTGGAAAGTATCACATTTGAATTTGATTTGGATGAAGATAGAAGAGAAAATTACACAGAGGACCCCTAATGAAATAACCTTTTTTTTTGGTGTTTTTCTTCATTTTTCTTCTTCCTTTTTTCTGCATTTTTCTTCATTTTCTGCTTCCTTTGCCTTTTTTCTTCTGCCATCTTCTTCTATCTAAGGAGCGAGATCGAGAATAGAGAACTAAGATCGAGAAGCGAGATTCGGAGGAAAGCATAGATGAGTGAACAAATTAAAGAAGCGAGATGAAGGAGCGAGAAGCAACATCTGAAAGCAAAAGATGAAATCGAGAAGTGACAAGATCGAGAAGGGAGATTAATTTTTCTCTCAGTCCAATCACGGGTTGAATCGATAATTTCATAGTGCACTTACGTCAAGAGAAAGCCAAATTCCAAAAGGCCAAAATTCATTCGATTTCAAAACGTGAACCAAATTTTATTCACGCTCTTGAAAAATGGTCATACATCCAGCGGACCCAAGACATAATGATTTAATCAAATTGAATTAGATTCTCCATTTGACTGAAATCTAATTTGAATTAGCATTTGGATTCATATCCAATCGACGTCTATAAATATAGCTCATCAACTAAACTCCATCTTTGAAAATATTCCTCCTTTTTGGCTGGAACTATGATCTTCTGTTGATTTATTCCTTTTATTGTTTTTTTTTTTTCTATTTCTGCTTTTTGTCATCATTACTTCTTTAATCTTCTTCATCTTTGATTTCTTCCTCTTTTCCTATTTTTGATTTTCAACTGTTGGCATCCATTTATTAATTTTTTTTTGTTTGTTGCTCAAAGGGAATCGAACGCGATTCTGTCATTGGGTATGAAATTGGAAAGATTGTTGAGTCCAATTTGCTGGAGAATCGAACGTGGGATACGTCATTGAAGAAGAAGCTGCAAAGACTAGGTTTTCGATCTTTTCCCCTTTTTTCTTGACATTTTGCTTCTTCTTCTTCTTCTTCTTCCTCCTCTTCATCCTTCTTGATTTTTTCTTCTCTCTTTTTCTGTCTCACATTTTGTTCAAACCCTGGAATCAGCCCTTAAGAGAGCAATCTCTCTACATATCCTTGCTTCATAAAAGGAGTGAATTTCATCTTGTGGATTGAGTTCCCACCTCCCATATTAGACAAGTCCTCAAAAAGTTAAACATGTTGAGTTCGCAATCTGGCCATTCTCACTCATACTAATCAAAGGACCGCAATCAAAGGCAAGAGTTCCAAAAACACTCATGATTAGAGTTAGTATATCCTGTAAGGATCAAATCCTTATCTCCATACACGAGCATGTAGTCCCTCGTTCTTTAAAGATATTTAAGGATTGTCTTGACCGCCGTCCAGTGAACAAATCCTAGATTGGACTGATACCGACTGACAATCCCTACTGCATAGCAAATGTCGGGTCTGGTACACAACATTGCATACCTTAAGCTTCCTATAGCTGAAGCATAGGGAATCTGTCTCATCTCCTCAACCTCTTGAGGTTTCTTAGGACATTGATCCTTAGACAAAATGATTCCATGCCTGAAGGGTAACAAACCCCTCTTGGAATCCTGCATCTTGTACCTGATCAATATTATATCGATGTACGATGCCTGAGATAGGACTAACCGTTTGTTCTTACAATCCCGAATGATTTAGATCCTTAGAACATATTGTGCCTCACCCAAATCTTTCATTTGGAACTAGGTAGCTAGCCAATTCTTAATGTCAGTCCGATATCCTACATCATTCCCAATGAGTAGAATATCATCCACATACAGTACCAGGAAAGCTACTGAGCTGTTGATGATCTTCTTGTAAACACAAGGCTCATCAACGTTCTGATCAAAGCTAAATGATTTGACAGCAGTGTCAAATCTGATGTTTCAAGATCTAGATGCTTGTTTCAGCCCATAAATGGACTATTAAGCTTGCAAACTCTTTGCTCTTGATCTGAAACTATGAACCCCTTTGGTTCAGTCATATAGATGGTCTCCTTAAGATTACCATTAAGAAAGGAAGTCTTGACGTCAATTTTCCATATTTCATAATCATAAAATATGGCTATGGACAGGAGAATTCTGATAGACTTAGCATGACAACAGGTGAGAAAGTTTCCTCATAGTCAACTCCCTCGACCTGGGTATAACCCTTTGCCACGAGTCTAGCCTTAAAGGTTTGCACCTTTCCATCTACACCTCTCTTTCTCTTAAAGATTCACTTACACCGAATAGGTCTTACCCCATCAGGTGGATCGACAAGATCCTAGATGTTATTGAAGTACATAGGCTCCATTTCTTGGTTCATGGCTTTAACCCATTAATCTTTGTCAACATCCTCCATTGCTTTCTTAAAAGACAATGGATCCTCGACCCCATTATTCCTAATGATATTTTAGGCTTCAATCAAATCCATGTAGCGATCTGGTGGGTTCATAACCCTCCCACTACGTCGAGGCAGTCTAAACTCTTGAGCTGGTTGACTAGACGTTCCGACCTCAACAACTCTTGTTGATCTGTTGGCCTGTTCAACAACTCTTGTTGAACCCTTAGTAGTCTCAGCCTCACTAGAAATCTCATGCAAAACGAGCTTACTCCATGGCTTATGATCCCTCATGTGCTCTTCTTCCAAGAAGATAGCATTTGTAGAAACAAACACTTTCTTCTCACTTGGATCATAGGAGTATCCACCTCTCGTTTCCTTGGGGTAGCCTACAAAGAGGCAAAACTTCGAACGCGGTTTCAACTTCTTTGTGTTAGTCACTAGCACATGTGTCGGACAACCCCAAATCATGAAGTGGCGTAAACTACCTTTACGGCCTCTTTATAACTCAAAAGGTGTTTCAAAAACACTTTTTGAGGGAATGTTACTCAGGATATAACATGCAATCTCCATAGTAAAACCCCAAAAAAAGTCTGGAAGATGAACATAACTCATCATAGACCGAACCATGTTCAACAAGGTTTTGTTTCTCCTTTCTGATACACCATTTTGTTGAGGTGTACCAGAGGCCGAGGGTTGGGATGCAATCCCATGTTCTATTATATAGTGCTACAATTGGAGGTCTATATACTCTCCTCCATGATAATATTATAATGTTTTTATCTTCTTACCTAACATGTTTTCAACTTCAGCCTTAGACTCCTTGAACTTGTCAAGAGCTTCAGACTTACGTTGCATTAGGTAGAGATACCTAAACCTTGAATAATAATCTATGAAAGAGATGAAATATTCATACCCATCCCGAGCTCTAGCATTCATCGGGTCATAGTGGTCTGAACGTATAAGCTCCAAGGCTTCCTTGGCTTTGTAACCTTTTCCAGTAAAAGGTCGTTTGGTCATCTTGTCTTTGAGGCATGATTCATATACCGGCAAGTAGTTTTCTTCTAAACTCTTTAGAAGTCCACTTTTTACCAACTTCTCAATCCTATTGAGGTTGATGTGACCTAACCTAAGATGCCAAAGATGAGCGTTTTCCTTAGGAGAAACCTTCGGTCTTTTAGTTGTTGTTGTCATACTGAACATTTCACTATTAAACAAGGTTTTTATGACTAACATTTCAGTATTAAACAAAGCTTTTATGCCAAATAAGTTACTTTCCATTGAACCATAACTAATTTCCATTCCATTCTTGAAAATAAACACTTTATTCTTAGAAAAGGAGATGGTATGGCCTTGTTCAATGAGATAAGAAACCGAGATTAAGTTCCTCTTAATATGAGAAACTATAAAAACATTATCCAATAACAGATAACGTTTCTTGTCAACAAATAACTTTAGCCTGCTTACAACAACAGCTGAAACAACCTCACCAGTACCGACTCGAAGAGTCATCTCTTCCTGTGGCAACATTTGCCAGGAAATGATTCCTTGGTAAGAGGAACTAACATGATTGATAGCACCTGAATCAAGGATCCAGGCAGAATAATCATTCTCTACCAGACACGTCTCCAAGACCAATAAATCAGATTTACTGTCTCGTCTCCTCTTTTGGAAAGTAGTGGGATCAAGGTTGTTTGCCACGAAATACGTTTCATAATATTCTTTCCACTGTATGTAGTCGGTCATATTAAAAGCACTAAATAGAAATATTAACGAGTTACTGAAAAGAAAAACACATTGACCTACGTTAGTTTTTAAGTAAATACCCGTTGTAAAATAAAACAACATCCAATAAGGTTTTAGCAAAACTAATATGAACCCTGTGTGACATCTAGTTTCGCATTGACGCTTCAAAGGTTTAGGACAAAAGTCGCCGAAGGGAGGTCATTTATCCCTCCTCTAAATTGAGAAATTATCGGTCATTAATACTAGAACAACTCTTTCTTCTATAAAGACTAGCCATCATTGATTTGACCAAGAGATCATTAACTTACTTAACAATCTCTCATAAGTGTGACCCCCCATTTTAGGCCCTAGAGGTCCGACCAAAAAGCCAAATCGAAGGGAAAAAATCCGATTGGGGCAAAACCTAAAGCAACCCTATCCATTTCTGGAGTTCACCTTGATCTTGACCAACTGCACAAAACCCATCCGAAGGGGATGCTCCCAGGGCACCACGAGGGAGTACAAAATGATCTCACAGTATGAACCAATGACAGAAACCATAGGATGTGTTGACACACACCCTTTACCCATTTACTATAAACACTCTCTCCATTCACTTTGATATTGACTCATGTAAACACCATCCGAAAGGGGATGCTCCCAGGGCACCACGAGGCCAAGCATGAATCTCACTGTGTGAACATACAGGGAGAAACGTGAGTGGAATCATAGACATATCAGATACATCTCTTCCTTCCACTGAGTATTTTATAACCTAGGGTTTAACTTACTTAGAAAAAACACGTGTAAAGATTTTAACTAAGTGACTTTTAGGTTTTCCCAAGAGTAACTTTTACCTTGGATAGTTAAACAACTTTTGATCATTATCCATTAAACTCTTTAATGGAGTCTTTGACCAAAACGTCACATGCTTGTCGAAAATCTATCTAATTCACCTTTCTAGATAGGTTCCTAGGTAGGGGTGTTACGTTTTCGTCAAGTTAAGAACCATAACCTAGCCAGAACCCACCTTAGACAAAAGGCCCCTTATAGATAGATTTTTTTTAAAAAATAATCTTTTATTTCAACCAATTTAGAGCTATTAAACTAATTTTAAAAGATTAATCTAGGTTACTAAACTCTTTAGACCCACTTTAAACGTAGGTCTATCTCAATCCAATTTTAAAACCCTTTTTAAAAAAAAACTTGAGTTCACCTTATGTCCGCATGCAACTCTTTCTTATTAATTTTAGGTCCAATTTCCTTTATAACACTTATAACCGGAAACCATAACCAAAATGCTAAGCTAACACATGCAAGGAATTTATAACGATTATAAATAGCCTAAGTGTCATGCTCAATGCATTGTCCATTCATTGCTACTTCTTTTACATAACACTTATACAAAATAGCAATGAAACAAGCACAACATGTTTCCATTCACCCTTAGACTATAACACTTATAATAAAAGGATGATGCATGATAATGCTTACTGCATGCAAAATATAACTCAATTTCATGATGCATGCTCATGCTTCAAGTAATTTCTTCATGCTTTATTATAACATTTATAATACATGATGCATGAATAATTGCACAATCTAAGGTGGGTTTTAAATTATATGTCAAACACTTTGGCAATAAGCACCATACATCACTTTATAACCATAATCAGTAAGTTGATCCTTCACAAGTTGTTCGTAATGATAGCTAGGTCAAAATTACCGTTTTACCCTTGTGAAAACATCTTGTTTCTTAACTTCATATTGACCCTCTAATGAACAATTCTGATTCATAATCTCTATGAATAAAATCTTTTCTCTATCATGAGAAGGCGGGGCCCTGATTTTTCAAGATCTGGAATTAGTACTTAAGAGAACAACCTATTTGCTAACCTTAAATCGTGTAGGAGTGAATTCCATCTTGCAAGGCTATGTCTCTAGCTATTCAACTGGTCTTATCTCCAAAATAGTAACCTTATTGAGCAGTGCTGTTGGATTGCTCTCACTGTTTGCAAATCAAAGGATAATCCCGAAAAAATAGGAGTTCATAGCTAGCTCAGGATTAAGATCGAGTTAACCTAGGTTATTTAATAAATGAAATAGTCTGTTTTAACAGTAAACAGTCGTTATAAAGAAAAGTGACTATTTTTGTGGTCCAGTCTATATGCAAACTCATTGCATAGGATGCCCCCACTCACATGTCTCAACATGGGATAACATCGTTTGTAGCACTTTACAACTTCTTGTAACAACTACAGAGTTGGTCGCATCCAATAGTGTTACTAGGATGAGATACCCAATTTCATCCATATACTTATTAGACCATTTAGGCTATATACTGTCAACTTGATCCCGTTTATCTCATTACATAAAGTTATAGGATTCAGACTGTAGCCAATGATATTTTTATTGGATTTTCATAATAAGATGCAAAATCAACAAGTCATTATTATTGATAAATAGAATGTTTAACATGAAATGCGAGTTCTAGAACATTCCCAACAATCTCCCACTTGGACTAAAACTCCAATGAGAACAAATATATACAATATAATGTTGAGAAACATAATGGGAAAAATACAATAAACTAGGGCATCTCTAATACCATAGATATTCTCCCACTTGCCTTAGATTACACTAGCCGGAGTCCTAGTCCAACTAGGTGGCCCTCGAATACTTTAGTCGTGACGACCTTTGTGAATGGATTAGCAAGGTTGTCTTCAGAGGCAATCTTTGTGACGATCAAATCTCTTCAGTCCACTATCTTCTGGATGAGATGGTACTTTCTTTCAATGTGTTTCCCATGTTTGTGACTCCTGGGTTCCTTTAAGTTGGCAACTGCACCACTATTTTCAGAATATAGTGTGATAGGCAGGTGCATATTTGGAACGACTTCCAAATCAGCCAAGAATTTGCATAGCCATACTGCTTCTTTAGTAGCTTCGCAGGCAGCCACGTATTCCGCTTCCATTGTGGAGTCAGCGATACAACTTTGCTTGATGCTTTTCCAAACTATAGCTCCTCCGTTAAAAGTTAAAACTGATCCTGAGGTAAATTTCCTAAAATCTACGTCAGCCTGAAAATCAGAATCAGTGTATCCTGTAAGGATCAAATCCTTAGGTCCATACACAAGCATATAGTCCCTTGTTCTCCTTAGATACTTGAGGATATTTTTTACAGTGGTCCAATGACCGTGTCCTGGATTGGATTGGAACCTGCTGATGATTCCAATTGCAAAACATATGTCAGGGCGTGTACACAACATAACGTACATCAAACTCCGAATTCTGTTCATCTCCTCAACTTCTTGAGGTGTCTTAGGACATTTTTCCTTTGACAAATGAATTTCATGCTTGAAAGGTAATAAACCTTTCTTGGAATTTTGCATATTATACCTTGACAACATCGTGTCAATATAAGATGCTTGAGATAGTGCCAATGTTCTTTTCTTACATTTCGAACTGTGTTGCTAACCATCTCTTTACGTTAGAAAAAAAAACATGTATCATTCCCAACGAACAAGATATCATCAACATATAGAACTATGAATGCTACAATTTTGTTGACTATCTTCTTGTATACACAAGGTTCGTCAACATTCTGTTCAAAGCCATAAAATTCGATCGCAGTGTCAAATCTTATATTCCAGGATCTGGACGCTTGTTTCAACCCATAAATGGATCAATTAAGCTTATAGACTTTCTGTTCCTATCATGTTTCGATGAACCCTTTTGGTTGAGACATAAAAATACTTTCATCAAGATAGCCATTCATAAAAGTTGTCTTGACATCCATTTTCCGTATCTCATAGTCATAATATGTGGCAATAGCAAGAAGTATTCTTATTGATTTGATCATGGCATTCTTCATAATCAATTCCTTCTCTTTTGGTAAAACCCTTTACCACGAGTCTGGCTTTATAGGTCCATACCTTGCCAGTTTGGTCCCATTTTCTCTTGTAGATCCATTTACAACCTATAGGTGTTACCCCATGTGGTCGATCTACAAGTTTCTAGACGGAGTTGAAGTATATAGACTCCATTTCATCGTCCATGGGTTTTATCCACTGTTCTCTGTCGACATCTTCCATTGCCTTTTTAAAGGTTAATGGATCCTCTAAACCATCTTCTTGTATGATGTTTTTAGTTTCTGTTAAACCCATGTAGCGTCCAGGTAGTTGAATAACCCTCCCACTACAACAAGGCATCCCTAACTCTTGGGATGGACGTGACGGGACAACAACCGTTTTGATGGACCAACTTGATCAACAACTCTTGTTGATCTTTCTGTAGTATCTTTAGACAGTTCTTGCAATATTAGTTTACTATGAGGTAGATGATTTTAAATATGATCCTTTTCTAAGAACGTAGCATTTTTCGATACAAATACTTTATCTTCTTGGAGATCATAAAAGTATCCTCCTTTTGTTTCTATGGGGTATCCTACAAATATACATAATTTTGAATGTGTTTCCAATTGCTTAGGGTTTTATACCAATACGTGTGCTAAAATGACATAAACTCGCTTTGTGTTCTTTCCACAATTCATACGTTGTTTTTGAAACACTTTTGGTTGGAACAATGTTCAGAATATAAACTGCAGTCTGTACTACATACCTCAAATGGTTGAGGTAACTGAGCATAACTCATCATAGACCAAATCATGTCCAACAAGGTTCGATTTCTCCTTTAAGAAACACAGTTTTATTGTGGTGTTCCAGGTGCTGTTAGTTGGGATTGAATTCCATGATCTACTAGATAGTTCTAGAATTACAAATCCATATATTCACCACCTCGATCAGATAAAAGTGTTTTAATTCTTTTACTTAGCCGATTTTCAGTCTCAGCCTTAAATTCTTTGAACTTTTCAAGAGTTTCAGACTTGTGACTGATTAAGTAAATATAGCCATAACGAGAGTAGTCGTCAATAAAACTGACGAAGTACTGATATCCTCCTTGAGCTTTAACATTCATCGGACCACATAAGTCTGAATGTATAAGTTCGAGAGGTTCTTTAGCACGAAGACCTTTGTCTGAAAAAAAATCTTTTTGTCATTTTTCCCTAAAGACCTGATTCACATAGTGGTATGGAACTGTCTTCTAACTGATTTAGATGACCGTTTTTTTATCAATCTCTCAATCCTGTTGAGATTAATTGATCAAGCTTGAGGTGCAAAAGATAGGCGTTAGGAGAAATTTTCCGTTTTTTATTATGAGTCTCAGCCGTTTTAAACATCTCTATATTTAAAATGGCTCTTGCTTCAGTTGGTTGTAATATGTATAAGTTATTTTCAAATCTAGTAGAACAAATATGAACACCTCTTGAATAAACAAACACTTCATTACATTCAAAAGATACACTGTACATATTCTCTAATAGGCAAGAAATGGAGATCAGATTTCTTTTCATCTTTGTACAAAGAACACATTCTTGAGCAAAATAAAAGAATCTCCAAAAAGCAACTTTACATCTCCCATTGCTTTCAACTGAAATGACTTCACCTATTCCCACCTTGAAAGACATCTCATATTTAGAAAGTATTCTCCAAGAACTAGTTTTCTGTAGAAAAGTACAACCATGTTTAGCGGCGCCTAAATCCAATATACAAGTAAGGTAAGAATTTTCCACTATACATGTTTCAACAACTAGTAAATAAGATTTACCTTGTTTAGCCTCTTCTGCTTTCTTTTCAGCCAAATATTTTGGGCAGTTTCATTTCCAATGCCCAACTACACCACAATGGAAACATTTTTCTTTGGGAGTTTTGTTTTTCCTTTTCTTTGCAGTGGCTTTCTTTTTCCCTTTTCCTTTCGTCTTCATTTGTACGGTTTCATCCTTAGGAGAAGAAGGACCAGCTTTTTTATCACCAATGGGTTTCATACCTGATGTGGACCCCTTATAAAACTTTTTCGGTTTCCAAATAACATTTATTTCTTTTCCTTCAGTTTCATCATTGATTGATAAGTTTGCAACTCATTCAAGCATCGTTATGTTATAAGTGATTTTGTTCATGATAATGTTTGTCCTGAATCGCAGATAACTCTCCGGAAAAGATTCCATCATCATGCTCACTTTATTTGTCTCGCCTATCATTGCCCCGTGAGCCTTCTTAATGTTAAAATGAACCATCATGTCAAGAATGTGATCTTTTACATTTGTTCCATCTTTCATGCGTGTTATATAAACATATTTGATGGCTTCATGTCTAATAGAAGATGAAGGTTACCCGAACATCTCCTGTAATGATGCCATAATCTCACGAGCTGTGGGCATGACCTTATGCATCTTGTTGAGTATATCAGATATACTCGCCAAGATATAGGCTCGGGCTTTCTCGTTCGCCCTCACCCACCTATCATAGACGTCCCAAACATTTTGGGTGGCCTTTGAACTGGGAACTGGAGGACACTCCTCCGTCAATACAAACCTCAGATCGTCTATTACTAATATCGTATTGATGTTTGACTTTGAGTTTGAATAACCCATTAAATTTATTAGATGCGAGCAATTATATGATTGAGTTCAACATTGCTAAAACATTTTAAAGAAACTCTATTAAATATGCATCTAAATCCATTTTTAGCAAAACTAATAAAGTACCCAATAAATCTTCATTAATTTGCAACGATACTTAAATGATTTAGAACAAATGTTACCGTAGGATAGTCAAGAATTTCTTCACAGAAGCAAGATAGTTTTTAACCAAAGACTATTTACAGAATAACTTATATTCCAATAGTTCTTTTGGTTATCATTTTCGGTCAAGATATTTACTAACAATTAGAAATTCATGTAAGTATGACTAGCCATTTTCAGATCTTATAGGACGATATGAATATGCTTTCGAAATAGAAGACAATATCCAAGACGGAACTATAAGATCCTATTCATTTTATCGAAGCCTGGGTTATTCTGAATCCTATGTTATAACCTTCTGTAGGGACCGTCACGGTTAACGACTAACTAGTGCTGTATAAAAACGACATCAGGCGCAACATAGGAATCTCATGGTTCAAATTAATGGAGGAGACCATAAAACAATATTGACACATTTCTTTCATCCACTTACTATGAACTATCTCTCTCATTCACCTTGTTATTTACCCATGAAAACACTTTCCGTATGGAGCAGTCGAGGTAAAATCGACACGAAGCCAAGCATGGATCTTACGGTGTGAACTCTTGAGGACGTGAGAGCTAATAACTATATATCAAATATATTGTTAATCTTCCACTGAAGTGTTCTAGATATTTGGGTATTTTACTTATGCATGACGGCTAATTTCATACAACCTAAGTCTAGGTAATTTATCCAAGTATAACTCTTATAATTGTATTTAACTTACAATGTCTAGGTGATAAACCATTTTATTACCTCAGACCACTCATGCAAGCTCATAAAATTAGTTAACAACTCTCAATAGTTCGGTCAAAATCCCCAGGTACGAGCTATTTTGCAAACCGTCAACTTAAGTACCCCCAGCTTTAGACAGGTTTTATGAACCGATATGAGTTTGTAACCGTATTTTATAAGGTAACAATCTATTTTAACGTTTAAAACTATTTTTTAACCTAAGTGAGCATGTAGTTGTTCTTTGTTATGGATTTTAAACGTCTAACCAATTTTATAACAACTTACAAAATTTTAGACATGCTTAACATCAAGAACATTCAACAAAGGCATCTAATATAACCATTATATTAAACATAACCCTAACATGCATACTATATATTATAACAATTATAATATACATTCAATGTATGTAACATGCTTCCTACGGTGGAGTTTTAAATCAATATGGCATATTGTATGCATATACATGAATTATTTAATTATTACATACATCACATGCATAAACAATTAAATACTAACTGATATGATTTCGTTTTGGCATAAACAAGCAAATAGATGCCTAACTATTACAAACAGCTTTAAAACTGTCTTTGAACCACTCAAACCAATCCAAACCGAACCCAAGCATCTTGAACCGGATTAGATGAGTCTGAACTAGACCAACGAAGTTTGAACCGGACCAGCCAAAAACCCTTTGAGGCTGAATCGGATTGAACCTTGAGAAAACCAGTCGAACTACCTGCTCTCGGTCTAACCTCAATCCTACTAAGGTCGATCGTGTAGCATTGAAGGCAATCGTCTAACACCATCGCCTTGTGTTGAGAAGAAGTACATGATCGCTTAGTGTCTATCGAAACTAAATGATCGGTTAGCTCTATCGTATAGAACTACACGATCACTTAACACCATCACCTAGAGATTTATGTCATCGTTTAGTATCCGCCACAACTAAACGATCGCTTAGCTCTATCGTATAGAACATCATCGCGTCGCTTAGCACTTCATCTTAACGATTTCTTAGCGCCATATCTAAACGATTGCTTAGCGCTATGGCATAACACTTCATCGCATCGCTTAGCGCGTGCCGTAGCTACACGATCGTGTAGTGCCATCGTTTAGAAAATCCAACGTATCGTTTAGTTCCCACACCAAAAGCTAAATGATCACGTAGTGCTATCGTATAACATTCGAACGTATCACTTAGCTCCTGAAGGTACACGATCGTTTAGTGTTCAACATCACAACGACCAGCGCTTATTGCTATATGATCGTCTAGCTTTTCTTCACATCGTGTAATGCCTAGAACTAGACGATCACTTAGCAACTGAACCTCAACAACGATTTTGAGGAAAAGCTGAAAAACTGGAACAACAGCTCAGCTTCCTTCACTTTTTTCTTCAATTACATCTTAATTTCAACTTTAATGACTCCAAATAAATTACAGAAAAACTTAGAAAACCATATTAGTGCATCAGTTTCATATATCTCATGAAAAACACCCACCACACCAAAATTAAATTGAATTTAATGCTTATATGATGCTCTAATACCAATTGTTAAAGTAAGAAAACATGCAGCAGAAGTATCAAGGATCCATAAGCATTCAAATACACTAATTTTGGCAGAAACTACAGCATGCTCATCTAAAAAAAAGGGTTTTAAGATCATACATTTGAAGAACTCTTCAAGAACATGATCAATCAGCAGCAGTCTTCACCAAAGATCACCGTGAACCACCTCAAGATCTTATCCACTATCCTCTTGGAGCATTAGAGTGAGTTGTGGGATTCAAGAATATCTTCAAGCAATGAAGAACAGAGAAATACTCACAGCAGCTCACTACGAAGAACCCTTTCTTCCCACTAAAATTTTCTCTCAAAATTTATGTCTTATGCATGCCTTCAATTCACTCCAATCTTCTTTATCTATTGCAGATGAACATGCAAAGAAGAGATATGCATGGCTTGCAGCTCATGCTTGGAGTGTTAATGAAGAAGAGGAAGTGAGCTTTGTGTGAGCATGAAGAAGATGATATTGGATAATCAAAATTTTCCATTTTGGTACATGCAAACCGATTTTTCCAATTTTTCTTTAAAACAAAAATCGTCATTTTAAAATTTAATTTTAATTTTAATAACTGAAAAATCATTTTCTAAAATTAATTTCATAAATTAATTTAAAATATTAATCTTATATCAAATATTGAATTAATTTTTACACAAATTCCATTTTGATTGAAAAGAAAAAATTTACAACAAACATACAAGATATGCATTCTTAAATAAATTACAGCATGCTTTTTAATAAAGAAATATAGTTCAAAAAATTATACCTTTGAACAACATTTCTTCGTGTAAACCTCTTGAACTGTCACGAACTCAAAATCAACAACAAGCTTGAATACTCTCTTCATGAAAATTGAACCAAAAAAGAAGGCACAACCACTTGAAACCTTCGGTATACTCAGGGTGAGAGTCCAGGAGTTTTGGGCTCTGACTATTTTGGTTAGGAGGGTGAATTTTAGTTTGGAGAAGGAAGAAGATTAAGGAAGAACACAACGATTTTGTGATTTTCACTATCGTATAGTAAAGCTCTCAATCGTGTAGTGTTTTCGTGACCATAAGTTTGTACGGAAGAAAAGAAAATTAATTAAACCACTTAACCACCCACTAAGGTGGTTGGAGAGAAAAGAGGAATAATTATCCAAAATAATAAAATTAATATAAATAAATGTGATAACCAACTTATCATATCATATTTATATTAAACTATATGTTATATCAAATATAACACATAATCTATAGTTTTAATACTGTATCATATATAATATAAACTATAGTTCTTTTCTCTATTTTATGGTATTTAATATAAATTATATTTATATTAAATTTAATAACTATTTGAATCTCATTCAAATATTTATTTTCTCCAAATAAACTATAATGTATCAAATACATTATAACAATTATATCATATATAATTAAATCAATTTAATTATATCATATATAATGTCCCTCTTATTAATTTGAACAATTCAAATTAACCCAAGAACTGATTCTCAACTACATCCTTTTGAGGTACCAAGGTGACCTTATGGACCTGTAGTTTGAAACTCCAATGGTACGTGAATAGTTAATTAAACTCTTTAATTACATTATCCATTATCAAATAATTGTCGAGCACTCCACTAAAGACCGATAGTTGGACTCTTCACACTATAGATATATTTCCGTATCCATTGGATATAACCAATCAATAGTACGATGACCCTTCACAAATTGCTCGTAAGTACAGCTGAGTCAAATTACCGTTTTGCCCTTTTGTTACATCTAACTTCTTAAGTACCACTGGCCCCTTTAATGAACAATAGATCATAGTCCTACTATGACTAAACCACTTTCGAGCCAGCAAAGGGCGTGGCGCCAAATTTTTCAAGACCCAGAATTAGCTCTTACAGGAGCAATTTATCTACTTACCCTACTTTGGGGAAAGAGTGAATTCTATCTTATGTAGTTGAGTTCCCAGCTCCCCAATCAGATGAATCCCCAAAATGGTAGGCTTGTTGAGTTTGCGATCTAGCCACTCTCACCCCAAAGGACCACCCTCATATGCAGGAGTTCACAATTTACTCAGGATTAAGGTCATGTTACCTATGGTCATCCTGCTAAAATGAAAGTCTCTTTTATGATCGATGTTACATAATGAGACTAAATATTTCGTGGTCCAATCTTATAAATACTTCTTTGTATAGAATATCCCTGCTCGCATGTCTAATACATGAATGATCAGGATCAAATCATTTGTAGCACTTTACAACAATTGTAAAACTTACAAAGCGGGCCATACTTGTAGTGTCACTAAGATAAGATGCCCAACCTTATTCATTTACTACAAGCCATTTAGGTTATCACTTAAGCCGAAGACTTTATTTTTTTTACCCCAACTTTTCTATTAAATTTTTTCCTTTTTTTTTGTTTGCAGATTCTATTTACTATGAGAATAAAAAGCTAAATCAGTACTTTATAAAGGAAATTCCAAGGTAACTGAGCTTATCCTCTTATGACGTACTTTTTTTTTATTCTCTTGTAGGTATGTTAGGTATGTTGGCATGCTCCATCAAACGATAGTGATTATAAGGTACGTTGGAGCGTATGTTGGCAAACAACAATGTGTCGCATGTTACCAACTCTGATGGATGTTATAGGGCACGTCAAAGAATAGATTGGCATTACGTCAATGTGTCCCACGTTCCTTATCATGCGCAGGTGCGCCAACTCAGGGTGCGAAAAAATGGTATTTCCTTTATTGTGAAGTTACTGCACCAACTCCAATGGATGTTGTATGGCACATTGGATGAAAAATGCCAATGTGTCCCTCGTTCTTTCACAGGTGCCAACATGTGCAGATGTGTTGTAGATATGTAACAGATACATCATAGATATGTAGCAAACATGTTGCAGATATGAAACAGACATATTGCTGATATGTAGCAGACATGTACGTGATAAAACATAAAGAACGCATGCACAGTGGAAGCGATGAAATCGACAATGTTCTAATTGCACTAAAAACAAGAATAAGCATACAAAAGGTATAGAAAATACAAAATTTGAAGACTCCACCGTAAACTTCCCCTCTCGTGCATGAACGACACGACCAATGGTAAATCCCTGCTATTCTCTGGTTGAAGAACATGGTTGTGGGACCGTTTTATTAGTGACAATAAGAGAATTTCACTATAGAAAGAAGGATAGCAAAGGAGATTGAGGTGGAAGAGTTTAGATCAAAAGTTGTGGAAGCATTAGTCTTGGAAATTTAAAAAACGAAGCCATTAAAAGAGAAACACATGCAAAATCCCATTTTGCATGTCTTCCACCTAGAACTCCATTAACATGTGAAGTGTCAAGCTTGGGAAGTGTCACTTCAAAGTCCACATAGTTAGTGGGAAAATCCGACAATTGAATTTTTCAACTAACGAATTTCTTTATTAAAAAAATAAAATACAAATTTTCAAATTTAGAAATTATTTAATTAAAACAATTTCAATTAAATAAAATAAAATAAACAAATTTAATATCACATACTAAATTGTTTATGACACAACTTTGATTTTTCACATTAATCAAGTTTAAAAAATACTTTCATAGTGATGATCAAGTATACCCTAAAAACTAATTAATTAATAAATAAATTATTTAATTTAAAATTATATCTCATATAAAATATAATATTCCCTAAGACTCGTATTTGAATATTTCAAATTCTTACTTCATCTAGTTCTTCAATTTTGTCTGTATTGAGCTAACAAGGAGACCTGATGGACCTACACATCATGGGCTTCAACGATTTGAGACAAACCAGTCAACCTCTTTAACCTTGTTAATTAATATTCATTAACTAACAGGACTATCCACTATAGCCTATAGTTACACTCCCCTCACTGTAGATATATTATGTGTCCATTTGATATAACCATCATCAATAAGTTGATCCTTCATAAGTTGTTCGTAACCATAACTAGGTCAAATACCGAAATACCCATGAGTTACATATTTTCTCCTTAAGTACCACTGTCCCTCTAATGAACAATTGATTTAGAATCATAATCACTAAATCCATTTCCTCCCAAGCCAATAAGAGGATGGGGCTCCTTTCCTTGACCATAAAAACTCCTCCACCTGATAGTGTCAATCTATCAACATATGCAAAAGTAATCCAACTATCCCCTTGGGGATGTTTTGGAGCCTGCAATGTTCCTCGAAGTCAAATTTCAATAGGGCTCTTACAAGGGCCTTTAAATTTTCTTTCACTTACTTTAAACATTCCTTTTGGAATTACCATTGCACTTGGACAAAAAGATGCACATCCGTCATTCCATGCATCTTTCAAAGCCTATCTTTCACAAGTAACAAAAATTAGCAAAGACAATTTATCAATTCAATAAGTAATCACTTTCACATTCATTTTATTGTTTGTGTTACTATTGATTAATTTTTCGGAATGCATATGTGATGATGCATGTCTTATGCTATGCTTTGTACCCATGCGTCGGTGGTCATGCGTTGGGATGGAAAGTATGCATTATTCTCGTATGCAATGACCATGCATTCCTATCACAAGTTTTCTTGCACTCTCGCCAAGTATAATGAGATCGCAAGTTTCTCGAGTGATCCGAGGTCGAACTTAGGGACTTGTTGTCACACCCCACCCTGAGCCCGCACTCCTGAGCCCGAGGAGAGGCATGATATTAAATAATGCTACTTTTATTAACCTACTAGTTTCCTTTTATGACCTTACTTATTACAGCAGGGGAAAAATATTTTTACTTGCTTTATTTAGGAAGCTAATCTACAAATTCAAATTGCATTTACATGGGTGACACTACCCTGACTACTAATCTCATTTAGTACTATTTCTAAAACTTGTGGCAGACCTTACCGCAACCTAGACTCTTCTTCTATCTGTGAGAGAAACAAGTCTTTTACAGATTCAAGTCTTTTATAGATCACAAGTATTATCACGAGGTTCTAATGCAAACCTTCACCATACCATGAAGCTTTTCACAAACCTACCTACACACATAGTAGATAGTTAACATTTATATCTAAAAAATATCAACCTATGTGCACATAGTTCTCCCTTTCGTGAGCTCAGAAGCTAGGCCCGTCGACCCTCTAACCATCTCATTCAAGGTTTTTCCGTCCCACAGGCTCAGGAACTAAACTCCTTGGTCCTCTGACCATCCCGTAAGAATTTATTTTGGGCTCAGGCTCAAGGTCCCCAGACTCCCTGACCATCCCAACGTCATATTCATCTCATAATATAAACTACAACATATCAATTAAAAATATGCTTAAAAGAGTAAAATAAGAAACCACTCACAGTGACCTGTTGAGATCTTTCTTCCCAGTTCACCCGATTTCCCTTGTTCCTTCACTGGACCCTATTTCAGGTTTAACTTTAAGTTTAGATTACTCACTTTTTCGGGCCTTATCTCAAGACAATTCCTTCTTTAAAAATGTGTGAAAATGTCTTAACTAAGTTACTCGATCAATGCGTGCACGTACCATCGCTGCATACTCGATCAATACGTTCGCGTACCATCTCCGCATACTCGATCAATGCATGCGCGTACCATGGCTGCATACTCGATCAATGCGTGCGTGTACCATCGCCGCATACACGGTCAATGCGTGTGCGTACCTCCAGCACCTTGCGCCTATGTCCGAACAACCTAAGGCTATCAAAGTTCTAGTAACCTCTTAAACATAGGCTGCCGCATGCTTGTCCCCGCATAGCCTTTCCTCTCGGCTATACTTCAGCCTCTTTCAACGCCCAAATAACCTCTCAAATATTTATGGCCAACGCATGGCACAACACCAACACTTAGTACCAAGCCAACACACTTGTCTAATAATTTTCCTAGCCTCCAACGCATAGTTCTGTTTTGATTCATACTTAACCAAACTTTCACCAGTTAAAGCTTTTTTCAAAGCTAATTAACAACTTCTATTTAAACACTTAGAATTTTCCTACACTTTAACATAGGATTTAACTTGTACTTAGTTAATCCCTTTTATTTCATGTTTAAATATGGAAAATAAGAATCGGGGTTTCACATTTGTAACTTAATATTTGTGAAGCAATGCATTTGAGGCGATGAATAAAAGTAAAAGGAAGAAGTTAATGGATTACACATTACTTCTACTTCTAACTAACCAGATTGAGCAATGGAAGACTTGCGATGAGAATTGGTTGATATGCAACAACTGTTAACGCATAGTAATGTTCATTATCTTAAATCGCTCGAGTAATCCCAGCTCGCCACACTAACGCATTGCACACCTCTTGGTGGCCAGTCGCATGCCTATCTCTTTATAGTGCATGGTTGAGTCGAGCATAAGATCGTGCCTATCTCTAGGGACAATGCATACTCTGCTTTAGTACGTTTTATCTCTTACCTTCTCAGGTAGTTAGATGCGGCTAATTAACTCGTAGACAAGCATTGCAACAGCCCATAGACAAGTGTTGCTACAGCGTCACACTAAGCAAAGAGGATTAACTCACTATACTCATACAATGCACACCTCTCAGTGGGTTGCTATATGCGTCCTATCTTTAGGCTACACGATTGAATATGCGATCACCTTTGATAACTAAACGATGAAGGTAAGCAATCATAAAGATAAAAAAGATGAAGAAGAGGGTGTTGAAGGAATTAAGATATGCATTAATTACAAAATGTCTTAATATCTTAAGCTAAAATGTAATACAACACAAAGATCAGAGGAGAAATGAAAGGCTTTGCGTCAAGGCTGCTGGTGGTGCCATGGATGGATGGGGAGACGTCTCTCTCGAGCTCTATCTCCAGCGAAATCTTTGGTCGTCACTCGGAATGGTTTATGGAGATGAAGAATCCTCAAAGAAAATCTTGCTCATGCTCTCATCTGTGATCGCAAACATCTGCCTTAAGACAGAAGCTCAGATGCTTTGAAGTGAAGAACCAAGGGCTATTTATAGAGTTTAAATGCCGACAACAATCATGATTGTGTTCTGGCTCACTGTTGCCTTTGTCACGGTATAGGCAATGTCATATCATCTTATCTTGTTGATACTCCCAAGGTATGCGTTCGAGCTTATTTCAACTGAAGTATCAACGCATTCCACCCATCTTGTGATCGGCCTTCTATTATGGTTATAATTCCGTAGCCGAAATCTCCAAGCGATGAACGCATTCATTCGATAGCCGCAATATCCATGCGATGAATGTATACGATCACTGCATCCGATCGTCTATACGGTAGCTCAGCTTCACTGAATGCGATTATCTTTGCGGTCGTCTGGCTTCAACGCATGCATTTGATTTTTGTGATTGCCTTCCAATGCATGCGTTTTGATTCCTGTGATAGCTATAAAGATAGACAATTTGACACGGAATAACACATAATATTAGTTTAGCTAGAATTTTTAATGTCGATCGACGCAAACTCAAATTTTCACAATTTCTAAGTATTATCAACATATTTTCTACTTGTCAACTCTCATAATTCTGAATAAAAGACTGATAATAACTGACATATCTACCAGTTATCACACCCCCAAACTTAGAATCATGCTTGTCCTCAAGCATGCCTTATACTTAGGGAATTCAAAATTAATCCTCTGGCTTTTCCTTTGTGATGACAAGCCTTTCAAAATATAATTGACTCGTACCTCTAACCTTGGTATCAACGCTCTCCACAACTTTGGCTACTTTTTTAAGGAGATATTTTCTAAGTTTAAATTTGGTAAGCCTCTTCTCAAAAACCTTTTTACCCATTTCTGGCAACTTTGCGTTCAGCATTTTACAATGCGTTCATTTAAAACGTTTCAAAGCTTTGCGCTACATTATTAGATTGAGGCGTTGAATCTAGTTACGCTCTTGGCTTTCCCCAACGGGTGTCATGCAGACATCCAACTTCATTTTCATGCCATATTGAACTCAACTCTTACCTTAGCTTATTTAGGTTGCACCAAATAGAGGAGTTGTTATTATGTGTTGATTTTGGTCACTTACTTTCGTTTTGGCTTACTTGCACGGGTGTCATACGAAGTATCCAACTACGGGCAAGTGCCTTTCACAACTTAACTCTTATCAGCTTGGGTTTCCCTTTTTGCGTTGACAGTGGATTTTTTTTTCTTTGTTTGAAAAAGCATCACAATGTGATGGATGCATTTTCCCGGACCACTGCCACCCTCAAACTTAGAAAGTGGCAGTGCTCGTCAAAAAGCTAAAAAACAAACTCATTCAGGAATGCGGCAGAAGATGTTTGAGCAGAGGTTTACACATAATAAAACTTAGACTGTCAAACTTTGAAGACACTACTAAAGTTGGGGTCAGCTGTGCAACTTTTAGTTAGTGAATGTAGTGAATTATAAGTATCATGGATTTTGTTTTATCAACGCAGAAGAAAGCAAGCAGGCAAAGAAGAATTTCAAAAGGATAACGCATAAAAGATAACAAGAAAGGACCTATAAGAAGGATATCAATTTCGTCAGTACTTAGAACTCATGCGGAGAAATAGCCATGCGTTGAATGATGGAGAAGATTCTTCTTTCGAACCATGGCATCGAGTGGAATTATTAACGCACCTACGAAGAGCTAACACACATTCATCCAAGAAAGCATCCATAAATCCAAAATGGCAATAATCAAATAAATAATCTAAAGTTAACTAGGAAAGCAAAGTAAAGATAGAGTAGAAGACGTCCCTGGAGAAATTGGAGTGAAGCGACCATAAGGAGTCTTCCATGCAGGAGATTGATCTCAACTGCTTAGGTCGAGACTCGTTGTCCTGACCATTGGAGCTTCCGGCAATTATTGGGCGCAAGTTGGCTAACATGCACCTAAGAATGCTTCTAGCTCATGCGACAGATAGTCTTTCTATCTTGGGGTCAACATTGATTTTCGACGCATCACCTTCATTCCATTATTGTTTGCAACTTGGTCGCACAAGCTACAATACGCCTGAGACTAAAAGGGTGCGTACAAAAACACAAAACTTAACAAACTATTAGCTGCCAAGTCTCTGGCAATGATGCCAAAAACATATTGATTAATTTTTTGGAATGCATATGTGATGATGCATGTCTTATGCTATGCGTTTGTACCAAGCGTCGGCGGTCGTGCGTTGGAATGGAAAGTATGCATTATTCTCGTATGCAATGACCATGCGTTCCTATCACAAGTTTTCTTGTGCTCTCGCCAAGTATAACGAGATCACAGTTTCTCGGGTGATCCGAGGTCAAACTCAAGGACTTATAACTTAATGTTTGTGAAGCAATGCATTTAAGGCGATGAATAAAAGTAAAAAGAAGAAGTTAATGGATTACACACTACTCCTACTCCAGATTGAGCAATGGAAGACTTGCGATGAGAATTGATAGATATGCAACAATTGTTAATGCATAGTAATGTTCATTATCTTAAATCGCTCGAGTAATCCTAGCTCGCTACACTAACACATCACACACCTCTCGGTGACCAGCTGCATGCCTATATCTCTATAGTGCATGGTTGCATCGAGCATAAGACTGTGCCTATCTCTAGGGACAATGCGTACTCAACTTTAGTGTGTTTCATCTCTTACCTTCTCAGGCAGTTAGATGCAGCTAATTAGCTTTGTAAACAAGCATTGTAACAACCCATAGACAAGCATTGCTACAGCCTCACACTAAACAAAGAGGATTAGCTCACTATACTCGTACAACACACACCTCTCAGTGGGTTGCTACATGAGTCCTATCTCTAGGCTACACGATTGAGTATGCGATCGCCTTTGATAACTAAACGATGAAGGTAAACAATGTTAAAGATAAAGTAGATGAAGAAGAGGGCATTGAAGGAATTAAGATATGCATTGACTACAAAATATCTGAATATCTTAAGCTAAAATGTAATACAACATAAAGATCAGAAGAGAAATGAAAGGCTCTATGTCCAGGCTGTTGGTGGTGCCATGGATGGATGGGGAGACGTCTCTCTCGAGCTCTATCTCCGCCGAAAGCTCTGGTCGTCACTCAGAATGGTTTATAGAGATGAAGAATCCTCAAAGAAAATCTCGCTCCTGCTCTCATCTGTGATTGCATACATTTGCCTTAAGAAAGATGCTCGGATGCTTTGAAGTGAAGGTCTAAGAGCTATTTATAGAGTTTAAAGGACGACAACAATCATGATTGCGTTCTAGCACACTGCTGCCTTTGTCGCTATATGATCAATGTCATATCATCTTATCTTGTTGATACTTTCAAGCTATGCGTTCGAGCTTATTTCAACTGAAATATCAACGCATTCCAACCATCTTGTGATCGGCCTTCTATTATGGTTATAACTTCGTAGCCGCAATCTCCAAGCGATGAACGCATTCGATCGATAGCCTTAATATCCATGCGATGAATGTATGCGATCACCGCATGCGATCGTCTATGCAATAGCTCGGCTTCACCGAATGCCATTGTCTTTGCGGTTGCCTGACTTCAGCGCATGCGTTTGATTTTTGCGATTGCCTTCCAACGCATGCGTTTGATTCCTGCTATAGCTACAAAAATAGACAATTTGATATGCAATAACGCATAATATTGGGTTAATCAGGATTTTCAATGCTGATCGACGCAAATTCAAATTTTCACAAATTCTTAGTATTATCATCGTATTTTCTACTTGTCAACTCTCATAATTCTAAATAAAAGACTTATAATAACTGGCATATCTACCAGTTATCAGTTACCTCAGTGATATCAACACCAGGCCCAATGTTAACAAACTTTCTCAAAGGAAAAATAAAATCAACATGGGATCGAGTCTCAACTTTAAATGATAACAATGACATCAATAATATAGTAGTCAAGAAGCTTGATTTAATCACATCCATATCGTCTTTTTTTTTTTCTTTTAACTTATTCTTTATGTAAGATGTTTGAAAATTTGTGTGAAATTGATGTTTTATTTTGCATTAGAAACTATATATATATATATGAATTGAAGAATAAAAGACAAGTTGCAATGAAACTGAAAGATGTTGCGTAGGTTGTGAACTTGATGTCCTATTGTTTAATATAAACACAAATTGATAATAAACTTTGTTTATTGTTCGACAGTTATTTCATCAAGGGTGTGTTGCAAAAGTATACTTCCCTCACTCACCCAATAACAAATTTATTTAAGAAACTAAACATTGGCCAAAACAAAACAAAAGCTTTTTGTGGCCACAAACTAATTGTAGCCTAAATAAAATATGAAAAAACCTACGTGTTTATAACAAACCCTGAATAATGATGAATTTTGATTATTATATTGAATTCATGGTTAGAAAAACTCACATGGTTGGATGTAAATTAATGTAAATG